>NC_090451.1:320303708-320603708 GCF_031143425.1 Pleurodeles waltl | reverse complement strand
GTACTATGCTAGTTGTGCCTGCCGGTTCTAAATTAAGGTTTAAGTCAGAAATCTTCTTTGGATATTCTACAATGTTCTTTCTTTCATCCGTTACATAAGTACAACAATTCCCAGTTTTCAACATTTTGCAGACTCTACCTTTTTCGGTGAGTAAAATGTCTAAAGCAACTAATAAAGCACCAGGAATACCGGTTGCTAATTTCTCTACTACTGTTGAAAGCTTTAAAGTCTTTTCATCATTTAATGCTACTCCTATTCCTGGTATAATAGCTTCAAATATGTCTCCTAATAATTCCATTCTCTCCTTTACACTACATACATATATATATATATATATATATATATATATATATATATATATATATATATATATATATTACCTAGTGGCCTCTGCCACTAGGTAGGTAGTTATAGTATAACAATGTTTCCATAATAAAAAAGCCTTTTTTGACTTGCCCATATCTTTGGCGCAGTTTGACGAATCTTCACTAAGTTTTCCCAAAAAAGTGTTGCAGTGATTCTTGTTGAATCGCGTTGCACACATAAAGTTTCGGATGGTGATCCCTCAAGCGAGGCCGAGACAAAAGGTCAAAAAAGTGGTTTTCATGTTAATTCCCGTAGGACTTTTATGCATGTCTACAGCCCAAACCACTGGTTGGGATTACACCAAAATTGGCAGAAAGCTAGCTGTCGGTACACAGATTACGCTTTCGCTTATTTGGTGTAAATCCATTATGTAGTTTTTGAGAAATTTCGGGAAATTCTAATTTGTATATCTTTGGCCACAAGGTATTCACAAACAAAGACGTGCTCGTGCAGGGAAATGCACAGCTTTGATTGGCTGCAAACACTTCAAACCAGGGAGTGTTGGCAGCCATTTGGGCCTGGTTAGGAACACCCTGAATCCTAAGCTCTGGTGGGGGTTTCCAGAGGGACCCCCCAAGATCAAAAAAGCTTTTTTTAAAATAATTTTTTTGCTGCGAAATTGCGATATTCCCAAAACCATGGCAAAAGAAAATCATGCTCAGGCTCCGCCCCAGGGGCATTAATAATTTTGAGCGAGGGGGCCTCCTGGCCCCACGCAGCCCTGGGAATCACCACATCCCCAGGGTGATTTTTATGATACATGCGGGGGGCCGGTGGCTCCCTGGACCCTGGTGACCACTACCTCCCCGGGGCTTTAATTATCAAAAATGCAGGGGCCGCATGGCCGCTCCATACTCCGGGGGCTACCACCTCCCTTGGCCAATTTCTAAATGTTTCCCCAGGGCAAACAATAAAACAATGGAAAGGGTGTTTGTTTTAGACACAGGGACAACTACCTCCCTGAGGCAATGTGTACGATAAAGGGAGGGTGTGCATCGCCCCTCAAAGATTCACTGATGGCCGGGGACCGTCACTCCCCATGGTCGGCTCCTGCTATGTGAAAGGGTGCCCATCCTCAAGACATAGCTGTTTGCTGTGGCTTGGCTGTCAAGCCACAACAAACACTCCAGTTTCAAACAGTGGGACCTGTTCTTGCTTGCTGAAGCAATAGCACCACAAAGGAAGCCTTAAGGCTTCCCCTGCTGTGCCAGATAGCCCTTAAGGGGCATTTTGTTTACATAAAAAAATATATATATGTAGGGACTGCAGGGGAGCCCGTGAGGGCTCCCTCCTGGTCCTAGATAGCCCATAAAGGTCTAAAAAAACATAAGAAAAAAAAGCAATTGCACAGTGTTTAGATCTGTGACCTTCGCACTGAGCATTGAGGGTTCGAGTCCAGCTGGACTAGTTTCCTCTTGTTTTATTATAAAATACAAATTAGTATATTTTTTTAAATGACAGAAACATTATGTAGTTTAAATTGTACACAAATAGGTCATTCTAAGAATATCAGACATCAAAGCCTAAAAACTCTCTATCTCTCTCCCACACCCTCTCACTGTTTCTCTCCTTCAATCAATTTCTCTCACTCACAAACCCACCCAGACACTCCCACTCACAGACCCACTCAGACACTCATGCACTCACTCACAGCCCCAGTTGGACCCTCACACACCCACTCACAGACCCCCTCAGCCAGTTACACACCCACTCACAGACCCACTGACACCCTCATGCACCCACTCACAGACCCATGCACATAATGTCATAACCACTAATACTGATGTACGCACTCTCACACCCAAACAGATAATTTGATAGCCGCTCACACCATATAGAGCCCCTCACACCTATTCTCCCAACCAAAGAGGCCGCATCCAACTTCGGCCATGCACAGGCAAAGGGCCGTGCACAGCAGGGGTTGGGTGATATGGGGGTTGGCCGCAGGGACTGGCTGCAGGCCAGCCCTTGCGGGCAACCCCTACTGTGTACAGGTGAAGGCTGGGTGTTTATAGGGAGTTGGTCTCAGGGTCATCCACGGAAGAGGTTGGATTATCGAATAGCAATGAAAATTACTATATGTTAAAATGAATTTAATCATAAAAAAACATAGAAATTCAGCAGTTGTAGTTAGAATTCTTTCAAGTAAGTATAACTTGCGCCCTAAGGTGACTATAACTTGCTCCCTCACAAAATGCTTTTTTGCCCTGTAACCTTTGTTTTTTTAAGTGAATTTCTAATGTTTTTGTAATTATATTTCCTGACTATAATGTGTCCCTGCAACCTCTGTTTATATATATATATATATTTATATATATATACATATCCTTATACTGTTGTGCGTAAATCTGCGCCCGTACAGCAGACTGGAAAGGAGTCGCAAGTCTCTGAGGGCCATATTTATACTTTTTGATGCAAAACTGCGCCGATGCAGTTTTGCTTCAAACATTTTACCACCGGCTAACACCATTTATTTGCGTCGCTCAGGTATCAAATTTATACTTTGACGCACGGCGGCGCAAACCACTGGTGTGAGTCTTTTTTTTTTACTCAAACCAATGCGTCACATGGTAAAGAAAAACGACGTTCACGTGGCGAAAATGACTGTGAGACGGTTTACTATGTCGCTAACCGGATATGCGCCGTTTTTTGATGCAATTGCATCAAAAAGCGGTGCAAACACAGCAAAATGTGCTAAGGAGAGCCAAAATGGATCCTAGATGCTTGCACAGACCCCAGGAAGATGACAACAGACCAGGAGCCAGCCAGGAGGACCCACAGAAGACCCAGGACAGGGAGAAGAAGAAAAGAAAGTGTCGCTTCAGTGCAGAGGAGCAGGAAATTCTGGTGAAAGAGGTGACGGAACACCAGCACCAACTGTTTGTTACCTCAAAGTTGCCAATTAGTAGGAGAGAGGCAATATGGCAACACATTGTTGGCAAGATCAACAGTGTGGCAGAAGCACGGAGAACAGTCATTGAGTGCAAGAAATGCTGGCATGACTGTAAGCGCAGGACCAAGGAAATGATGGCCAGGAACAGGAAGGCAGCACTGCAGACTGGAGGTGGGAGTCCAGCACCGCAGGAGGCCCTGGACCACATGGAGGAGATGGTGGCAGCCTTCATCCCTGAGGAGATCGTCACAGGGATTCAAGGACAGGACAGCACAGACTACCAGGAGACAACACACATGCTGGGTAAGTCGCATGGGAAACTAAACTGCACAAATGTTAACTGCAAGCGGGGGGCATACCTACTACACAATGTAAGTCATGATTTTCAGGGAGTGGCATGGGTAAAGGGGCACGGTATGGGGGCATGGCCCGTTCAGAGGAAACCTGGGGCACAGTACTACACTACACCAACAACCTTTGCATGGGGTATGCTGCCATGCTAAGGATGTTGGAAAGGTAAAGCCAGGCCAGGAGGGTAGGGTACAACGTTAAACTGGCATGCTGTCACATGTCAGCTAGTATTCTGCCTACATGAACTAGGGCTCAATTAACAGTCTCAGGCCATATCTGCAAGTGGAATTTTACACTGACAACAGTTGCCACTACCACCTCTGCTGCGTGTGCAGATCAATTAGCTAATGGCAGTGACGTCCCCATGGATCAAACACACCCAAATTAGAGGGTTGAGGATGACAAAGTTATCAATCCCCTGAAATCAATACAAATGTTCCAATCCTGTCAAATGTGATTGTCCATAGTTGCCACAAACATCAGCCATTGTCATAAACATTATGAGGTACACAGCACTAATGTCATACCCATGCTCCATATGTCAGGGTCCACCCTGTGCCTGAGTCACAACAGCTCCAATGACACCATGCAACATCCCAAATGTCATACTGCTCAGACAACAGCATTGAGGGGGAGGACATATGTAACTGGCTACTGAAATACACCCACACAGTCAGAGGCGGAACTGAAACACTGTTAGGACCATCAGCGCAATTCAATGTAGCACACATTTCCCAACATCAGCAGTACACACTACCAATGCTGACATCTGTATTGTGCCATGCCAATGCAATACATAGTATATGCTAGGTCTCAGCAACATATAGGGGGATGTGAAATATCAGAGACTGGGTCAGTTCCAGAATGTTAAGTGTGGTGCAAGTGCCATCAGAACACCCACAGCCAGTGAAAGGCCTCACCATGAGACTGGAAGTAGACGGAAGGTTGAGTAGGACAAGAAGGTGGCACTTCACAAATTGGCTAGAACCAACACCTAGAGGATGTGATGCTGACAAGTCACCAAACTGACCACAATACATGTGACATGCAGGGGGGGCATAGGCCTGGGAGAATGCTAATATGAAAGACAGGAACAATGAACAGGCACCAAGATCACAATGTGCAAATAATAGGAAGGCAGGCACATCACATTACAAATCCCACAACGCAGACACACTAATTGTACCTCTCATTGCAGAGGACGATGGCTCTCCTGCGGATATGCCTGTCCAGGGCTTACCAGAAGACATGGATGACAAGCTGACAAACATCAGCCAGCAGACCCTCCAAGCTGTCCTAGGAACCCTCCATACCCCACCTTCTGTGCACAGAAGTAGCAACCATCACAGAGGTGACCCACCCACCACCCCAATTGTACGCCCTGGCAGCTCCAACCCAGCTGAGGACTCTGACGACACTGGCACCAGCTTTGCGAGAACTATAGTTGGAGTACAGCGGGAGGTGGCCAAGGAGGTGCGGGTGGGAAAGGGAAATATGGCAGCCAGCCTAGAGGGGGTGCGTTCGTCCATTATGTCAACTGCAGACCGGGCAGCAGCCATGCAAGGGCGAACATCAATCTTGCAAATGGAAGGTGTCACACTAATGGACTCACAATCATGGACAATGTACATATAGCACTACAGCACTTTCAAATAAATAGCATTTACACAACAACTTTGTCTCTGTGTAATGTGACATATCAACCGTGATGGCCATCAATGATGTTTACCTCAGGTCAATGATTATAGATTGTCAATACAACTGACCTGAAAGAATGTTGGCTGATAACTATGCACAGTCGTCTGGATTGTACCATCATCTGCCCTTCCTGAGGGTTAGTTCTGAGGAGAATAGTAACTATACACCATAATGTTGTGTTGGACAGAATAACGTTTCCTCAAGGGATGTCTAAGCCAAAAATTATTGCCATCAACATTTTCTTCAAGGCAAAAGTTACGTATGTGACTTTTGACACAAATTTTACCTAACCCACACCATACTGCATGAATGGATGTGTATGAGTGTACGTACAAATATGTAACCTGGCTGAACATTGTAACAAATGATAGGTGTGAGTTATGTATACCGTATTAGATGAGAGCAGACTACCAATCACCTTATAAGGCTTCACTTTTACATCAGGCTGCAGGCAGATTTAACACAGTGTCCTCAATACCAATTCTGGTCGCAAAGTATGTGAGACTGAAAACATACATCAAAAATTAACAAAACTTTGGGATACATAGTAACCTTGAGTGGTGGGCGCAATGGATGGCAGAATCCTAGCAAAGAAGCTTTGGTGCAGCTGCCAATGTAACAGCTCAATTGGGATTTGGTTGCAGGATGGGACACAAAAGCTAATACTAAAGAGACACTGTTCACCCATGTCAATGCCCTGATCCCTAACTATGTGACACATACTGTAACGGGTTACCTAAATATTTTTTAAACAGTAAAAACAGAAGCTAAAACCAGGGGAAACATCTTACTTAACCTAACCTATCCTAACTACACATTACCCACAACTGTCCCTAACTAACCTAAGCTAAACTTACTTATCACATTTAACGAAACAATCTAAACATCAAGCCCCCACCACTCTTATAAGACGGGACACATGGAGGACAACATATACAAACCTAAATACATACTATCTTATACTAAACAAATATATATATTTTTGAATTTTTATTTTATATATTTTTTTTCTTTTGTTTTTAAACACCAAAACCCCAACATCATCCACACACATAATAAAAAGCAGATATTAAAAGTATCATACCCCCACCCACTACTACTAACTAAACTAACAGCCTATTCTAACCTAACACTAAGCTCCCTAAACCCACTAATGAAAAGAACCAGGAAAGAGGAGGGAGGGGAGGGAAATCATGGCTGAGGGTAAATGTTTACAAGTTCGCCCTCCGCAGGGTCTTTCTTATGGCACGCACCGTCCTATTAACTTGTGCCACCTCCTGCTGCAGCCTGGTCATTTTCCTCAACATACGGTCAATGTTCCATTGCATCCGCTGAAAATCTGCTGGGTCAATGACTGCAGCAGGGGTGATCTGGGTGCCAGTTGAAGATGTATGTCCCTTTGTCAGTGCCATGCCTGTAGGAGGAGGTACAGGTTATGCTGTGAAAGGTCCTGGAGCAGTGGAGGTCGACAGTCCAGAAAGGTTGCCTGCTATGGTTGGTGCCACCTGGGTGATAGTGGTAGTGCTGGTGGCTGTGGTGGACACCGAAGGGCCCCCTTGGGCAAATGCCCTCCACACTCCGGAGGCTCTTTCATGGCGATAACGACATGCCATGTTGAGGAACCCAGACTCCACATCCAGAATGTGGTGGTAAAGCATCGCCCTGCGCTGAAACTCCAGAATCTGGATGGGATTCATATTGGCAGCTGTTTAAACAAATATAAAACCGAACATTAGGAACTTCATTGTGTGATAAGGATCCAGAAGTAAATCAGACAATACATCTAATGTACCCGAAACAGCCCATATCATCATACAGATCACTCATTGTCCCTGAGGAAGTACATGCCAATGCAGCCTACACATGTCCTATCAAACAGCACAGCAATACTCTAAACAATGGGTAAAACTTAAATGACCTATGCATCATTGTTCAGCCATTTGTCCCGTAAAAAATGCTGCAAGTCCTCCACATGGCCATCTAATGACTTACTTCTGGATGACAATTAAGGGCCACAAGATCTGTGAGTTGTAAATGGAATTGCCAGTATAGAATGCAGTTGCTAATCATGAGTGGGTATCCTAGTTTTGGACAAGTGACTTACAGATTTACATGTCTGTGTACTAAACTTGGATCATCAATCCTAGGTACACTTTTCACAACCCTACGCCTGTGCCTGGGTAGGGGGGGGGGTGGACAAGCAACAAATACAAACATCAAGGACACCCAGGAAGCTTTGGACAGCTGTACATGGGTTTGGGCAGTCCACCACAGGTAAGGAGGATGTCCAGCTAGGATACAACCAAACCTTGGACAATCCCATCCACACTTATGTTTGGAAATGCAGACAATTCTCAACATCATTTCCTACCAGTAACACATGATTTACAACAAGCAGATAGATGCAAGCACACATCTGGCCATGAGCTGCATGCACACCTAGGCCATTGTACTCAAGTGCCTCATACACGTACCACAGCATGTGGAGCTACATGCTTCTAGGAAGTCAAACATACAGTCAAACATGTTCATTGGTGACTAGGGACGCTCAAGTCTGTGGCAAAGACTTTGGCATCCCTATTCTGTGAGAATCAGGGTCTGACTTGCTGACTAAATCACAAATATGGCCCTCTGCTACATTTTCTGAATTTAAGTTTTATCCACAAAAGTCACCCTATTCACATTGCCGTGCCTACAGGGCTGCCCTACAATCCCAAAATATGACTATACGCTAATGATTGCCCAACTCAAAGATGAAAAAAAAATGATACTCCACTCAAGGAACATATCCGATCATTGACCAGTGCATCACACCTTGCTATGTGTCCAACACACAGGAGTCAATCACACAACAGCAGCAAACACAACACAGAACATAAATATCAACACTTACTGGAGAAGTCCGGGTCCGCAAATCGAGCCACCTCTCCGATAGTGTAGGGGGCAGGTCCATCTGTAAAGCATGGAAGGGAGAAATGTGCTCAATGCCTGTGCACTGTACAACACTTCCAAATACAATTACTGTGTGTAAGATTAAATCAGAAAGTCAAGCCTCTCAGACATGATGATACTGCATCCGACATACCACTGCAAACATGTACAGACCCGGGCACTCCAGTAAGTGATACACACATATCTGCACACATGCAGTGGTCCTAACTATCATGTGGTGGCAAACATGCTCCATCATTTGTTTGCAGACTCAGTCATGGAGTGTATTCCTCTCATCATGTGTATCCAGGTGAGACATACAAAGCCACTTTCCTGGAGGACTGCAATACCAGTCATCCAGCTACTGTGACAAAGACCAATATTAAACACACAGGTACAGTGTACAGTGGGCCAGGGATAGTTGTTACCCCTCAATTTGTATCATTTGCTTCATTTTATGTGCCACAGCTATGGTAAGTTGCACCAAACATTTTTATATGAACGCATGTGCATTACTTTTGGCATCCATCCCTAATTTAATTGTGGTACAACAAAGTCCAAATATCAGTCTAAGACTTTACCTGAGGTCAGCTATAACTTGTTACGTATGTGTCAGAATCCAGTTCTGACATGTATCAGAAATAATTGAGGGACACATTATTTCTTGAAAATATCTGGATTAAAAACATGGGGGTCATTCAGACTCCGGCGGGCGGCGGGAGCCCAGCGGTCAAAAGACCGTGGCGGCCATTCTGTGTTTCCCGCTGGGCTGGCGGGCGACCGCCAGAAGGCCGCCCGCCAGCCCAGCGGGAAACCCCTTCCCACGAGGACGCCGGCTCCGAATGGAGCCGGCGTAGTGGGAAGGGTGCGACGGGTGCAATGCAGACACTGAAATTCTATGTGGGGCCCGCTTACGGGGGCCCCTGCAGTGCCCATGCCATTGGCATGGGCACTGCAGGGGCCCCCAGGGGCCCCACGACACCCCTCACCGCCATCCTGTTCCTGGCGGTCAGAACCGGCAGGAACAGGATGGTGGTGAGGGGGTCGGAATCCCCCATGGCGGCGCAGCAAGCTGCGCCGCCATGGGGGATTCTTCAGGGCATTGGAAAACCGGCGGGACACCGCCGGTTTTCCTGTTCTGACAGAATGCCCTGCGGGGCAGCGCCAGCCTGTTGGCAGTGCTCCCGCCAACCCCGGCCCCGGCGGTCCTTGACTGCCGAGGTCGGAATGACCCCCCATGTCTTTCCTGGTACACTCACAGACCATGCATAAAACATATGTTAGAGCCACATTTGCATCATCTATTGATGTAAAGGCAGCACTAATTTACAGGCTCCTGTTGTGTTTTGTTGCATCAACAAATGACTGTAATGTGTAAGAATTATTGTATAACTCACGGCAACTGTATGTTTAACTTGCATTCCACATGTCCAAAAACATTGCCTGCAGCATATGAACAAATCTGCTACTGTCACTACAGAGCATTTAAATGTGCACATTACTCTGATTTGTACTCACCAACAGGGCCACCAAACAACAATCTCCAGGTGGTCCAGCAGGTCTTGCTCCCTGGCAACCAGGTCAGCCCAACGGTGTTTCAGCTGGTGGTCGTTGCACAGTGTGTTGTAGATTCTTTGGAGATGGTACAGGACCTTTGCCCACCGGAGCCTATTTGCCTCTGAGTGATACCACTGTATCACACGCGCACCTGCTTCTATAATTAAAGGTAGGAAGTGGCACACCAGCCAAATAAATCCCCCCCAGCTCCTCCTCTCCCATCCTGCCAAGACGAGGCCTACCCAACATGCTTGCAAAAAAAATTGTGATAAAGGGGAACAGAGGATAATGAAGGGAAAGTAGGAGAGGGAAATGAAAAAAGTTAACACAAAACAGCCCAACTATCCCCAAACTAACACTACCCACAACAGACTCCGAACAGTACAAAGACAAATTTATACACCAGAAATGACAAAAATACACTTATACAGGATACCACAGACACTTAGGAAACACCAAAAGACAATTGAAAGACCACACAGGAGACAAATTCACAAAATGCACAGAGAAACAAGTCAAAACACAGCCACACAGTCAGGAAATATCACAGACTGCAAAGTGAAAGTGAAAGTACACCCACTGTACCAGTTCTGTAAACAGGATATCCCATTACATCACTTCCTGCCTCAAATGCAGTGTGTTTTTCTTCTTATGGGTCAAAATATTATAACTCTTACAGTCCGTGCTTCATTTTTTTTTACGCACATGCTTAGAAATGACCCCCATCCATATTTTCAAATATTTTTCATACTTAACCAATTTCATGGGGTACAGTGTGGGAATTACCGCTCAGGTCCAATGGATGTATCATGGCAATGAGCGTCATTTTTTACACATATGCGTCACTTTTGATGCATGTGCGTCTTTTTTGATGCGTATGCATCAAAATTTCTGTCTTTGACTGGGTTTGCGTCATTTCTCATTTGTAACAGTACATGACTGGTGTGACAATACCGAGATAGGGTGATAGGCTGTTGTCACCTACATTGTGCATTCCGGCGTATGGGCACATGTGACAGATCATACTACTGCAGACCATGATCCTCTAGTTGTTGTACCGGATTTGCACTCTTCACTGATGCAATAGATGGCCAAATGTGTGGAATACAAATAGGTATTACCCAGTTTGTGCATGTTTTGCGTCAATAGAGGATAGCAAGGTTACGCAAATCAATGCAGTAACTCAATGCCTGTGTGTCAATGTGTGTGAATTGGCTCTTACTAATGTAGTTGTTCCACTGTGTGAACATCACAAGATGTGTTTTCTCAAATCTGCTTGTATGCATGTGTAGTCAATGTATCCAACCATCAGATGCTATTCAGTGTGGAAATGAGAAACAAAATGTGTTACACCTAGCAACAAATGCTGTGTGAACTTCCAAGGTTTTTTGGGACATAAGCATCACCAATGACAAACCATGCACTAGATAGATAGAAGACAGTTGATCATTGCAATGTTCCAAGACTAAGCCATCACATGTCCTAGAATGTTGGATACTACTTCCTAGGCACTTGTTTGTATACTACCCATGAGTCAGGCATTGGATAATGCTATGTGGGTACTGTGTTTGTGACACCAAGTCCCAAAAACAATCCACAAATATCATGTCACGCCACAGTTTGAGTCATATAAAGGAGCCATGTTTCTTCTGTGGCAGTGGAGGACCAGCAGACCAAGCAGCACTTGTTCACATATTTCCAGTGGTGAATTGCACAAAGGTGTCCAGTTCAAGTGTGTGGGGCCATGTGTAGCCTGAGTCATAATTAGGGTCTATGTTGTCATAATTACATGCAGGTCTAGTCATGAGTCTGTGGAGCCATTTCCTGTTTCTACAAAGTATCCTTCGCAGATCAATAGAAGGAAAGCCAAGGAGGAATTGAGAACACACATGGGGATGGTCCAGCTCTGTCACTGCAGGTGTGTTATGAGTCTGTCAACAGGGCAACCTTGGTGTGCTGACAAAGGCACTGTCTCAGGATTCTTATACCGGCAGGTGTCCTCACAACGTTTGTACACAGGCTGGCCTCCAAAATTCCCACTGCATCATGGAACATCAGTACCTCTGTGCTGATTAATCTCACAGCTATTCACCACACAAGCCCCATCAAGATGTTGGGAGCAATGTGAATCAGCATGTGGACTGTCAGGGTCCACACGCTGTAGACATTTCATGCACATTCTCTGACGTTGTTTGTTGTGCTGGAGGCACCATACCCAATCCATGCATTCAGCCATGGTACACTGTCACTATTTGTCACTCCTGCATACATGAAACCCACACAAGGGAGAGGCCATCATTCGGCTATTTAGAGACAAGTTCCCCCCCATGGTACAATAAATAAACTGATTATGATATACAATGTATTTGAGTATGCATTGTAGACCCACCTGACACAATACCCCAGGAGGAAAGTGAGGGCATGGGAAGCAACTATGAGACAAATGTAGCCACAAGGAACCTTTATAGTGGCGCTAAGGCAGGAACTAGTCAGGCTAACAGGATGCAGGGTCAATCAGGAACAAAAATGAACAAGGCAAATACACAGTGAGGAGACTGAGACTGGCCACAGCTGGAACAACACTGTGGAAAATTAAAACTGTATTTGTCCTGTGTGTTGTAACGTAACACAATAACCCAAGGCCTGTGTTACACAAGTGATTTATATGGCAATGCAGTACAGTGTTATACTTATAATGGCAGTTTCTATGCCGTTCCAGGCAGCTGCAAGGGCAGTGCGTGTTCAAATGGCTGGTCTGCATGGAGGTGCTCACAGGTGTGTGCAGCTTCAGTCTCTCACAAGTGCTGTAGGTGAGAATCAAGTTCATTGGGCCAACAGTACCTTTCACATGGGAAGCAATGTACAGGTGATTACAGGTCCTTCAGACTACAAGGCAGTGCATTATTCAACCAGAAATCCATGCAGACATAAGAACAATGACTATGGCATACCATACTAAAGAGGGAAGCACACTGGATTCAGAATGTGAGTCTGGGTGTGTGTAGATGAGGGATTGTCTGAGTACAAATATTCAATTTCCAGGGCACTCTGAAGAAGGGTGGGGTGAGACAGGGAACATGGCAGTGACAAGATGTATGACCTGGGGTGGTATGTGCAGGGGATGTCTTGTGATCAATGCTAGTCATAACTGGGACACTCGTGCTATCCATTTGCTGCTTATATGGAATTCTTGTCACACATACTCCTTGCAAAGAAAGCTGATGTAACACTTACTGATGTCAAGGGTCTGGTCATACCTTCTTGTTACCAATGCAATAGCACATCCACCACCTCATGTATGACGCATTTTTTTACCTTATTGAATGATGGTGTGTTAGTTGTGTACCATATGCTGCAATGAACCATATTGCCAAAATGTATGTGTGAAATAGCTGTGCTCCTCTGATATTGCCCTTCAAATGTGAAATGGACAGGATAAATGTCATTTACAGTGTGTGTGAAGTTGGGTGTACATTCATACCCATCAAATATGATGTGGATTTTTCTGGATCCTACTCTGTATTTCTCAATGCTCCATGAGGCTACACTCTGATTCTGATTCCTAGGGATAATGTTATGCAAAAATGATTAACCAGACCATGATATAGTGAATAGAATAGTTGTTTATTGACATATGGTAAGACAGTGGTGATGGATGAGTAGAGTTAAAAGATATTTTGAACAATATGTTGTCGCTGACGCAATCCTGCAGCTGTGTTTGGATGGTCACTCTCATGTTGATGGACAGCATTGTTCTCTTTCTCCTCTTCAGGCATTTGTGGGTCAGGTTCATATAGGGGAATGTTCCTCCTTACACATATGTTGTGCAGGACGGCACAGGTCAAAATGATTTTGCACACCATTTCAGGTGAGTATAGGAGGCTGCCTCCTGTGATGTCGAGGCACCTGAATCTTGACTTCAGGATGCCAAAGGTCCTCTCGACCATGGTGCGTTTCTTCCGATGTGCCTCATTATAGGCATGCTCTGCTGCAGTGCTTGGGTTTGCAAATGGGACCATGATCCATGGCTGGATCCCATACCCCTGGTCAGCTGAAAAAGAAAACGAGTGAGAAAATGTTGATGTTGCTTGCACCACGATTCTCACTTTGCATGGCAGTTGTTCTCTTGTGTTGATGTGACTCATCGGTGTTTGTGTTATTGTGTGGAATCCTAGGCCTCTAGGATGTACCATCAACATTGGGTTGTTTCCTTATCTGAATTGGTGTTTGGCTGATTGACCGGATGTCAGCTGTATTTTTGTTGAGTTGCAGTACATTGTGTACTCCCTTGCATTATGTCATGTGAAAGAGGTGTCCATGTGTCTTAACTGGGGGTGAAATGATACTTCCATACACAGATTAAATTCCACAGTGGTGGTAATACGGTTGCATCTGTATGGCCTGGACATCCCATCCAATTTAACACATGCAATAGAATTAGTTAAACATCAGTGAGGCCGTTGATTTGGCATGGTGACAATGTACAACACATCTCCATACGTTGTCAGCACTGATGTGTTGACAATTGACTATGCACAAATATCCCATGTGTGACAAATTCTCTGCAGACCTATTTCTCTGCCCTTGCCAAGTCGACTCCGGTTCTAACGTGTACTTATACCATTGAACATGTTCTAGTTCAGCTGGCTAACTTGGTTGTGAGGTTGTCATTTTGAGTGTCGTAATGTCCATATGCCTGTACATCTATTGTGTGTGTGTGACATTGTCTCAATCCGTATGTGTAGGAATCTGCACTTTCAATATTGTCACATCAATAAGCGTTCTTAGCACAGTTCACTTGCTTATTGGTAGTGGGCAATGTCAGAGCAGGAGTGATGTGAGATATTGGTACAGCCTCAATGATTCCATGTCACCTTCATGGTAGTCATCATCATGCTATATGTGTTATGGTGTTTGACCTGCAGCAAAACACATTACACACCCCTTACACAGTACTTATTGCTTGGAAGGGTGTTTGATTGAGTATTCTTGATGTGATATTGAAAGATTAATCTTCCAAGTTGTACTGCCAGTTAAAGCCATGTCATTGTGTTGTTTTAAATTGTTCCCTTGTGTCTGTGGAGTGGCATCTGTTGTTATTTGGTTCTGTCATTTGTCCATAGGTGTGTATCCAAATGGGTGAGGATATCAAACATGCCTAGCGGTGTCACAACCTCAGTGTGTTCCTCGCCACGTGACAATGTAGTGGTGTAAGTGTTGTTTGTCCTATCAATCAATCAATCATATTTATACAGCGTGCTACTCACCCGTGAGGGTCTCAAGCCGCTAGGGGGTGGGGGTCACTGCTGCTCGAAGAGCCAGGTCTTGAGCTGCCTCCGGAAGGCGAGGTGGTCCTGGGTGGTCCTGAGGTGGGCAGGGAGGGAATTCCACCTCTTGTCTGCCAGGTAGGAGAAGGATTTCCCACCTGCAGTGGTTCGGCAGATGCGAGGGACGGCAGCGAGGGCGAGGCTGGTGGAACGAAGTTGACGGGTGGGCGTGTAGAAGGTGAGGTGACGGTTGAGGTATTCGGGGCCCTTGTTGTGGAGGGCTTTGTGTGCGTGGGTGAGGATTGTTGTGCAGTGTTTATATAAGTAGGTTCCTGTACTTACAAACAAGTAGGCCATTTCCATATCGTCCATCCTGGAAGTGTTGATTGATGGTGCAGTGGCGAAAGATGAATGAATCATGTACACTCCCAGGATACTGTGCCACGTTGTTGGTGATCAATCCCCGGTGATCGACAATGGCCTGCACATTGATGGAGTGTGTGTGCTTCCTGTTGCGGTATAGATGTTTGTAAGGTAAGGATAAGGTTTGTTTAACACGCACGATGGTTGGTTGTAAACATCAACATGAAAGTATTTAAACTGAGCCAATATGGCGATCGACAGGTTGAAGAAGGCGGCAACGCCGAAACGGGTCCCTGTTGGCGATTAAATAATTGCACTTGCTGTGTTCGTGGAGTGCTGTCTTTCTTCGGAAACGCAGAAGAAATGTGTTTATATATATATATATATATATATATATATATATATACAGGTGTCATTGTTATGCATCTAGACTCTGTATATGATACATCTTTCAAAAAAAGCAAACCTAAGTAGTAAATTCCCTCCCAATCAGCTGGCAATCTGAAATAAACATTTTTTTTCTCCACAAAGAAAATACACTTCAGGTATAGTTGGATCATCCTCCTGCAAAATTTGCCATGTTCCCCCTGACAATTCAAAAACATGTTCACAATTACTCTTCCCTACTAGTGTCTTTCTCCCATTAATTTTTCATCTAAACACAGGAAATTTCCCTTTGTGTCTCTTATCTAATTTTAATCTCAAAACTGACTTTTTTTAACCTCATCTTCTTCTCTTCTCCATACATTCTTCAGGATGTCTTCCTTTTTATATGCATTTTGTGCAATCTGTGCATTTCTCCCCTCTAACATTAAAATAAAAGCGTTTTCTAGTGGGTAAATGAAGTAAGTTAAGTTAAGTTATGTTAATGAACTCTAACAGTGTTCACAGAAGGAAAAGGTCTAAAGTAATAACAATCTGTCTCCATCTCTTTTGCTTGTGGGTGTAAATTCATGCTCTTCATAAGTGGAACATATGAAAGAACCATGTCAAAATTAGAAATATAGGAGAAGATTTATGAAAAGTGGCGCTGCACCTAGTGCAGCACCACTTTTCTTGTGCCCCCCTAATGCCACCATGTGTGCATCGTATATAATCTACTGCACATTATGATGGTAAATAGGGAGCTATAACCATTAGAAATTCTGATGCTAATCCTGCAAAGCACCTTGAAACCAATGGGAGCCTCCTTTTAACGTCTGCTCTGAGCAGGCATTAAAAGTGTTGAAAGAAATGACGCAAAGAAATTTCTTATTCAATGAAGTTGAAACACAAAATTTTGGCAATTAGGTTAATGGTTCCCATAGATCTGCTCAACAATCCCTTACAGCTATATTCGTGATCAGGATTAGCTGGTAGGTGCCTTTCCACCTTGGCACTATGCAGGACTTTCTCACGTTTCTTGATAAGGACCCAGTGTCATGGCACTGCTTTTAACGTCGATTTACAGGCAAAGCTTAAACCTGTTGAGAGACAGAAAGCACCACATCAGCTAGTCCTTTGCATTAATCAAGTATCAAGTCAGGAATGCATTCCCAGGAACAGCAGGCAATTTTATCGCTCTCCCCATAAGCATCTCATGTGGGAATAAACAGTCTTTCTATCAGGGATTTAATATTTCCGTTGATCTGCTCAGCAATCCCTGAAGCTTCAGGTCCATAACTGATCAGTAGTTTCTGTTCAATTTGTAATACTGGGCACCCATTTGAAAGTTCTCACTGTTGAAGCGAGTTCTTCAGTCTGACTCCAGAGAAACCAGTATGCTGTACTTTGGGATCAACTCCCTCAACAGCAATTTGACAACAGTGAGACTGTCATCTCTCCTTGCAGGGTAGGCTTATCCCATTACAAATAGGCATTTTGATAAAATCCATATACACTCTGTTGAAGGGACCACCTCATCACTCTACATGACTCATTGTAACTGGTGTTTGTTTCATTTGTTGACATGTAACAAATCAATGACACAATTCTTTAGCAAGGGATTAAACCAGTTCTGCCTAAATGACCTGACCATAGCATCCCTGTCTAAATGTGTAGGTCCAAGGAAATGTTGTGTCATTGGGAACAATAAACTGTCTAGTAACACTGGCGTTCCATCTACTGAAACCCAAATATCATTCTCATCCTATCCACATCCTGCTCTAATCCAACTGTTGTTCTGCTTTAGTCACATTTTCCTGCATGGTTTTCAATTCCTCCCAAGTGTCAACTAACATCATCAGCATAGAAAAGACAGTGTCCTCTTGAGATCTATTTGTGAATGTTCCATTAAATGTACTTGCCACAAATGCACAATTGCATGCCACTTTGTCTGCATATCTAGTGCCGACCATGATATCACCATTGTCACTCCTGCGTGACTGACACTTAACAACTGCAATTTCAGTCAGAAGCTGTAAGGATTCCAGCAATTGCCTCACTTGATCCCCTTTTCAAATGTGTGATTCTTATTAAGTCATGAAACCTCTCTGTGACCATAACTGTTCAAAGTCATGGACCACACCAAAGCCATACTGACTATTTGTAAATATAGTCACTCTCATTTGGGCTCTCAAGCTGCAAGGTCTAGTAAGAGCAATCAATTCTGCAACTTGTGCTGAGGTAACTCCTTGAAGCCATGTTGCTTCCAATATTTCTTGATTGTTACAAACAGTGTACGCTGCTCTCAGGGACCTTCATTTGTCCTTAAACATGACCAATATATCCTAAATGTTGACCTCTTTTTGACAGAATTGCACCTTGTTCAAGAACACTGTATGTCCATTCTCAGCTAAGTGATGCAACAAAACAAAAGTGTCTTGTTTGCAAGATTCTCTTGTTTCTGGTGCCTTTAATAGGTCATCAATGTATTAAATGAGAATTGAGTTACGGGGCATTATCAATGTCTCTAAATTTTTCTTTGAATCTGATTAAATATTGAAGGACTCTCAGTTCTCGAACCCATGCTAATACTCTCTCTTGAAAAACACAAAGGAGAATAGATACTGACTATCCTTTTGTAATGGAATGGAGAAGCAAACTTGAAAAGGTTTTATAACAGTGAACCAATCTGCTGTGCATGGAACTTGGCAAGGATCCTGGCTGGAATCAGTACCACAGTACAACTTGGGATTACAATGTCATTTATTTTTCTTAAATCCTGAACTATCCTAAATTTGCAATTGTTAATCCCATAATTGATGATTTGCATGGACCCCCTATTATTTCTTTTAAGATCCCTTTCTCTATCATATCCTCAATTAGTGGTGTTATCCCGTCTAACATTTCTGGAATCAGGAAAGTTGCATTTGGTTTGACATTTATCCGAACTGGTTCTACACCTATATTTAGACCAATATATTTTCCTGTAAAATCTACTGAGTTTACTGCCTCTTTTAAAACTTGGGGTAAACTTCTGCTGTCATCTTTTGGTAAAGCCCTACTGTATCTTGTTGAGCCAATTTAAACTCAACATCCTCATCATGGTCTAAAACTCAATCACAAAGGGAGTACAATAAATTATGCAACTGAGTTTATATAACAAGTCCTTTCCCAATAGATTTACAGGACTTGATTCACAAACAACAAACTGATGATTTTCTTCCTAGTAGCATATTTTTACCAGAAATTCTTGAGATCTGATTTGTAATTTGCTTAGCTGTAACGCCTACAACTGGGATCTTCTTTCCCGAGAGGGGCAGGTCTGGGACTTCTGCTGTTCTAACAGTGGAGCGGGTAGCTCCAGTGTCAATCATGAATGACAATTGGGGGCCACATACTTCACGTTCTGCAAGTGGGGCACTCTGGTCTACCTCTAAGACTGCACCAAGCAAGCAATATGCCTCCCCTTTCAGACACCGTCATTGCGACATGTCTGAGTCTAAGCACTCATCATTGAACATAGGAAACAGTTGAATTGCATTTTGGTTTTGTACCTGCATCGTATTTCAGTTTACTCGGGGAAAGTGATATTGATTTATTCTTGTGTTACCCATCTTCTGTTGAGGCAAATGGGCTTGTAGGGCTGGTATCATTTTTCATCTGCATTTTTTTCCTCCCTGTACCTGATTATTATTTATTCTGTTTGGATTGAGTCTACTTTCACACTTCCAATGGCTCATCCTGTTACAAAGATGACAAGGAGTTATTTTCTTCAGCATAGCAACATCAACACCTGTATTTCAATCATTTGGAACTCCTCGACCTCTACCCTGTGTGACAACATACCTCCTTGAACATCTTGCAGTCCTGCTTGAAATTCACCACCATTGCCTGAAAATGAGTGATTCTGAAAACCTCTCTGTGCCAGCTTCATTTGTGCTAGCATAAACATTTGTTTTTAGCTACATCGCTTTATTATCTCCTGCTCATCACTGCAATTCTTCTCATACTTCAGGACCTCATCTAAAGACTTAGGGGTCTGATTTAGATCTTGACAGTGTTACCCTCAAACCTGCTGCGTTGGCGGACCTGAGGAGACCGTCAAGTTGACAGTTCCCCTCACTGTATTTAGGTGTTACAGTCCTGCAGGTGGTGTACTGCTGGTGGTTCGCTGATGGAGGGAGGACATCACAGGACCTAATGGACAGAGGACAATGGCAGTGGTTATGCAACAGAGGTAAGTTCCTAACACATGTACCTTTGTGATGTGTGTCCGCCTGCATCACACACGACACAACACACCACATACACACCATTATCCATTGCCATTGTACCACAACACTTACATGCTGCAAACACACATTGCCATACATTCATACCACAATATACACACACTAGGGATGCTGCAATTAAACACAGCCCAACCACAACCATCAACTCAACCACACACTCATCTACACAAACACACTCACACAAAATCACAACTGCACACATCACGACAATGACCACCACATAACAACACTCACCAGTATGTTGCATGCAGCAACACAACACACTACATACTATACACAGCAACAGCAATGCCATATGTGACACACATACTGACAAAACCACAGCAGCCACTACATCTCCCTCTACTGCAACCAGCCAATCACATCGCACACATGCATACATGCACAAACTCACACACATAACTTGAAACACAACAGGACAGGTCCCCTTGCAAAGTGCACACATGGGCACAATTGACAAGTATGAATGTACCGTCATTGTGGTGTTAGCATTCATTTGTCAATGAATACTGATGCCAGAATGACAGTTGTGTATTTGTGTGACATGTGTTGTGTGCCAATGTGTCCCCGATATATGCATGCCACAGTGATCTTCAAAAATGACTGTGACATTTATAAGTCTGCAGTGGTTCCGAGCTCATGTGCATTGACCAAACAATGTACACAGACAATGCAGGTTCCCTACCTTCAAGTCTGGCGATGGGAAGGTTGTGTTTTCTCCTTGGTCCAGTGGCAGCCCCAATGAAGAGTGTTTTCCAGTCATGTCCAGCTGGAAACAGAAGTGTAATCAGGAAAAAAGGTGAGTTTTCACCCCTTTTCCCCCCAATTCGCCAAGTCAGACTTGGAGGTCGGACCGCCACTTTTTACTTGGTGGTAAGGCACATCCAAATCTGCACGGCAGTAAATGTGGCTAGAGTCCCGCCACCAGCCACTCTTTCTCTGGTGCGATGGCAACAGATGGGAATACTTGGCAGAGTTGTCGGGGCTTAGGCAGGTTATTGTCTGTGGGACCACCAACATCTAAATCTGGCGGGCAGACCACCAAAGTGGCAGATGGGTTTTCAGTCAACAAACTGATGGCGGGACTGTTACAGCTAACATCTAAATCAGGCCCTTAGTCTGCCAAAAGATCTCACTTTACTGCATTTGCTGACTAATCTTAGGCCTCAAACCAAGAATTCCATGTCTATAGGTTCAAGGTGCATTTGACCCCTATGCTGTTGAAATGCCTTCAACAATCTTTCCTAATACTCCAGCACGGACTTCTTCACTTCCTGATGATTTCAACTCAACCTCACAAAGTCCAAATCCTTTTTAGGGATGCTGCCTTTCAGAAAAGTGATCACTTCAGTGTATTTAGTCATCACAAGAGGCGAAGGTGAATTAGTGTGAGGATTTCTTGTTGGCTCTGGTGACTGAACAGTAATTTTGCATTCAGCCCACAAATCATTTGGATCAACAATGTCAAAGAACACATTCAAATCAACTCCCAACACTTTTGAAATCTTAACAAGCCCACCAACATGTGTATACCACTGCATAGGGTTCTCTCTCGGTTGTGTAAAATTGTTCATAAATGATGCAAGGTCTCCCCTACTTCAAGGTACATGGAAATATCCTCCACCCGGAACCTCTCTCAATAGGGAAGCTGTAGTTCCCTTATCATCTGGGGGATCTAAATGTGGCTTTCCCATTTCTTCAGCCACCTCTGTCAGTTTCTGTTGTTCATATTTCTCTGCCCATTTTTTTCTAATTTCTCAAACTCATTCAATCTGTGGACACATTTTACCTATTCAGTAGTGTGAAAATGCATTCCTGAAGAACGCATTGTCTCAGTTGACTCGTCATCCACCTATACCCTGAAACTTCTTTTCAATAGAATGCTTTTAGAATGATCAACTATTATTTATTTGCTAATTCAGTTAGTTTTATTATGTACAGTTGTAACTCTTATTGTACTCAATTTGCACAAATAAATCAATTATTTTTCCTGGTCAGGATGTAGATGATCTAGGTCTAAACACCCTCTAATTATTTTATCTAATTCAATTTTTACTCTCAAGACATTCAATGATCTTTCAGTCTCTAAACCTGAAATAGTACTCATTCTTTCTCTGTCTATGACTTTCTCAGCAGCTTCCTGAAACCATGGCAGTAAAATCCCATCTTCTAACAAGTTCATCTCTCCCTGTGCTGTTTGTGTTGTGAAAACAAATTGGCAACCCTCTTCTAATGACTACAACATTTGTGGTGATGTCCACACAAACATCTGTGAATTTTGTGAAGTTGTAATATATCCTGTCACTGATGCACCTCCAAAAGCTCCTTGAGCTGCTTTATTCAGTGCATAATTGATCTGGGCTTCTGATACGTTTCTTGCACATGTCTTTACTGGCTGGGCTGTAGTTACCCTAGTAATGTTTGCTGATACAGAAACTACAGAAGCGGTAACACCTGTAGGCATCACTACCTGGACAGCCCCTACTTGTGCTGGAATATTTGGAATTACTTCTTCTTTTTTTTTTTTTTTTCCTCATACACCTCACCGATAAGTCCCACCTTATTTCCAGCAAGGTCTACATTTAAAGCCAAAGGTGGACATATCGCCCAAGGAGGACCCTGTATCACCTGCTCAGCCCACCTGGGGGAACCCAGTGGCTGGCCCAGATGTAAAAGAGTGGGAGGATTTAAATCATCGGACATAATGCCCCTACAGAAGGGAGGGAGGGAGGGAGGGGAGGGAACCCGTCCAGAAGAGGAGCCCATAATTTACTTTTTTTCCTCCTCCGCTCAGGACTGCCCACCTTAAGATCTAATTTAGCTGTTTTCACAAACATATCCAACCAGCTCCTATATAGTGGTGGGGTTGCCATCATCCATTTTAAAGAAATCTCTCTTCTGGCTAACAAAACAGCAAAAAACACAAAGTTCATATTATTTCTAGACCACCCTACCATATCGCTGGTTTTCCCAAAAATAATTAAGGGGAGACTTACAGTTAGTTCCTTTCCTACCATCTGTGACAGTGCACCCACCACTTCCGTCAAAAAGAAAAACACTCCTGGGCACTCCAAAAACATATAAACATCTGCAGCCTTCGAAGCTCCACATTTGAGACAGTTCACCACTTTGCCTTTCTTTATCTACGTGAGTTTCGCTGGGGTGATGTAAGCTCTATGTATCACGTACAAATGATTCTTCCTTAACGGGGCGGCCTTAACAACCTCAAAACACTTTCTCAATGATTCTTGCCATCCCAACTGCGCCGTTTCTTTTGTCATGATGACTTGACACAGCTGCTCTGGCAACTTAAACTCTCCATCAATCTGCTCCAGAATCTCCCAATACCACCCTCCAATCTTACAGCCATTGAGGGAGCCGTTAAAAAGATCTTTTCATTAGGGGTTCTCCCCCTGACGACTTTGTCGAGTGGACAGTGCCCAGGAAGCCAGTTGAAAATATTTTAACCTGGACAGAGTGCCGCCTGTCATGGTACTCAGTTCTTCCCAAGAAAGTAACATCGTATCCTGTATAAGATCCCCCCAGCATTCTAAACCGACATCTCTTAACGGTTTGTCCAAAGCGTCTTTCAAACATTCTGGAGTACCCGTAGAATCCCAAATAGGGGCTGGCTGATCATAATAATCAATCTTCATGATGGATTTCACCTGATACCAACACATAGCTGCCTCCCTCAGAACTTTTAGTCGTATTTTCTTAAAAATGTTTGGGTCTCCATACTTAAAAAGGAACTGTTTTCCTGCCCCCTGAATGTTACATGTCATTGCTTTAAACATTACGCCTACCACTGAATCGTCCAAAGGAGTAAATAACATTCTCAAATTGCTAAACTGGTAGGCCCTGGCATATAGCTGTAGATTGGGCAATGATAAACCTTCCTTCTCTCTCCTCCTCCCCAGCTTTTTCCACGCAATCCTGGGACCCTTACAGGCCCAAATAAAAGAAGTGATAGCCTTTTGGAGTTTCTTAAGATATCTACCATCCATTAATAACGGAATGGCATTCTGAATAAAATTAATTTTTGGAATGAGAAACATTTTAACCAGGTTTACCCTTCCCAGTACTGTCAGTGGCAAGTGGACCCAGCCCTTCGTTAAATTAAGGCACTCTACCACCAATGCTTCTTGGTTTTCCACCACTAACTTCTCAATATCATGTGTAATTAATAACCCTAAGTAGCGTATTTCAGCCTTCCCTTGCCAGTCCTGATTCCATACCATAATTTCCGACTTCTCTGCGTTAACCTGATAGCCAGAAACAAAACCAAACTCCTCCGCTAATCTTCGTGATGCTGGGAGGGCAGTTGATAGATTGACGGTGAATACCATTAAATCATCTGCACAAAGTGCAACGTTCCTCCCCCATTGTTCCCATTTAAAAGCAACAATTTCAGAGCACTGTCTTATTTTCCTGGCAAAGGGTTCAATATACAAATCAAACAGGAGCGGGGACAATGGACACCCCTGCCTAGTTCCCCTCGATATCCTAAAGCAATTTGTTAGTTTCCCATTAATCAGGATTCTAGCAGAGGGGTCAGAATAGATCAGTTTAATGGCTTTACAGAAATTGTTCCCTATATTATACCTATTCAAAATATGAACTAAATAACTGCAGCTGACCCTGTCAAAGGCCTTCATAGCATCTAAAGCTATAACCCCCAAAGGGGTCCTATGAGTAGTTGCCAGATCTATTGCCCCTATCAAGGTGTGGGTGAGCTCATGTAAATACCTACCCTTAATAAACCCCTTCTGATCTATGTTGATTACATCCTTTACTACCAAACTTAACCTACCTGAAAGAACCTTTGCAAACAACTTATAATCTGCATTCAGCAGCGAAATGGGCCTATATGACTCACACCTAGCTGGGTTTGTTCCTGGTTTCAAAATCAATGAAATTACTGCCTCATTCCAGGATGCCGGAATAGGGGAGTCATTCACAAATACCTCAGAAAACAACTTTAACAAAAAGGGCATTAATACCTGCTCAAAGGCCTTATGCAATTCACCCGGAAGACCATCTGGACCTGCGGCCTTGCCCCCCTTACCTCCCCTCAAGGCAGCTATAATTTCATCTGGAGTGATAGGCCTATTCAACCAAAGCTGCTGCTCCACAGATAAACAGGGGAGATTATCTTCCCCCAACCAAGTTTGAACCTCCTGGTCAGTAACCTCAGTCTCTTCTGTATAGAGTTGAAAAAATAATTATCCAAAAGCACTCTTAATTTCCCCGTTCTCTCTAGTCCTCTGCCCCTGCTCTACCTCAATTTCATTAATATAATTTCTTACTTGATCCCTTTTTGCTTTCCAGGCTAGTAATTTCCCTGGGTTTTCCCCATTTTCAAAATGTGCCAACGTACTTGCCTCCCATCGCTGCATTAGTCTTGTTTCCAAAAGCGATTCCACTTGGAGTTTCAAGACATCCAATCTTTGCTGCCTTATCCGCTTGGGAGATAGCGGGGAACATGGCGGCTGCTGCGCTCGCAGTGCGCTGAAGCACTCACCGGCTCCTCGGCACACCGCCCGACCCCTCCAGCGTTTCGGAGGTTGAATCTGTGATACCTTGGAGTACAACTCCGCCGGCTCTTGCGCTCCCATAGCTGTGAATGGGAGCGCCCCGGCGGGATAGCGAGGGCCTCGTTGGGGGTCCCAGCATTTCCTTTGGATTGTGCTGGCTCAGGGCCAGCTTGAAACTAGGTTGCTCCAGGCGAGCAGCTGCCAGACTTCCCTTCTGGGTCAAGGTAGGCAGAGTCAGCACTGACAGGCTGCCTAATGGAGACACAGAAGCTGCAGGCTTGATGAAAGTGGCAAGCAGCTTCAGAAATCGACCTTTCTCTGGCATACCAGCACCCCAAGAGAAGGTAAGAGACAGTGGGTGTGAGGAGAGGGAGGAGAGTCAGCTGGTCACGGTGCAGCGAAAAGTGGATCCTATGAGGCGCCATACCCCTCTTGCAAGGCAAAGTTTGCCATGGGCTAAGTTGGATATTGGGGAAGAAAGTGGAGACAGTGGTTTAAAGCCCTTAAAAAGTCTTAAAGGTATAAAACCCAGAAAAAACTGGAAGCTCTAAACTGACTCCATCGGCAAAAACTTTTTTCAAAGTTAAATCCCCTGACAATTGCGATTTCGGAAAGCGAGATGGACGGGACTGTTTCAAGGGGTCAGGAAGTGGAAGTGGAGGCAAGAGGGGAAGATAGCTCCCAAAGTGGGAAGCACTCTCTTGATAGCCAGCAGCTACCCGCGATGTTCAAAGGGACTCTAGTCGACCGGTAGAGGTTGCAAAAGTCTTGGATGATGAAGGGACTGTTCCTCAAACTGTTTCATCATTGGTTGATATGTCGCAGGGGAGTGAGATTCCTGTTACCCCCCCTTGTCATCCAGCTCCGGCTTGGTAGGTCTTCGTAGCAGTTCTGGTTCCCCTATTGAGGCAGTCCTCTCAAATCTATTGGTGGACATTAAAAAGGGTTTTGGCATCTCTGAAACTAATCAAGGGGAAATAAGAGAGGCTTGTTGAGCCTTGGATAAAAAATTGGACCTTCTGGTATTAAGAACACAAGCACTGGAAGAGGCGGTGGGAGAAATGAGAGTGGAAATTAGTGACCACAAAAAAGAAATTGATTTGTTGAAGGGAAATGAGCAGGTTCTTCAGAGTAAATTGGAACGATTAGAGAATAATTCAAGAAGAATTAATCTGAGAGTGCTGAATGTTCCGGAGGATGTGGAAACTTAAAAATGAACGATTAGAGAATAATTCAAGAAGAAATAATCTAAGAGAATCTTAGAATTTTAGAGAATAATTCAAGAAGAAATAATCTGAGAGTGCTGAATGTTCCGGAGGATGTGGAAACTTAAACATTTTCTTGAGCTCCCTTCTCAAGAGCGCGCTTTTATTGGAAGAGTCTCTTGAGGAAATAGCAGGGGATAATCAGCGAATTCATAGAGACCCCTTTAAGAAAAAGCCAGGTAGTCTCGAACCCCGGAAGATTTTGATACATTTTCAAACCTATTCTTTGTAAGAGAAAATCTTGACCTTGGCTCTTAAACAGAAAACTTTAAAGGGGGATAATTTTTCGTTTGAGGTCAGGTCTGACCTGTCAAGTGTGACTCTAAACAGGCAGTGGGAGCTAGGGAGGCGGATGGAAGAGTTCAGGAAACTAGGTGTCTCGGTTCAGATGAGGTTCCCTGCAATTCTCAAGATTGTGTATAATAACAAAATGGATAAAAATCAGAGAGGTGGAAGCAGCAGATGAGCTCCTGGGGACTATTAAAGATGGAGGCATCGAGAAGTAATCTGTGTTGCCGAGGGATGGCCGAATGGAGCTTCAAATTGTGTCATGGACCTGAATAATGGGGGGTTCTCCTGGGAGGGGTAGGAGGGGCACGAGAGGGTGTGTGAGGGGAGCACAAGATGGGGGAGGCAAGGTTGGGTCTGAGGGGGGAGAAGGACCACGATGGGGGGGTGAGGGGGAGCACAGGGTGGGGAGTAGATGGGAGGGATATTGGCAAAAGAAAAAAGTCATGTACACCTCAGTTTATTAGACAACCCGAAAGGCATACATAAGGAAGAAGCAGCCTAAGGAGTTTGCCCCCAGAGGAAACTTCAAATACTTTCTTGGAATTTGAATGGTCTGAGGGTGAGTGGTAGGAGAGATAGTATCGTACAGTATTTGAGGGACTCTCCTGCCCAGGTTTTGATATTGCATAAACGCATCTAGCAGGTGAAGAGTGTAAAGTCTTATTTAGAAAACAGAAGTGGGTTCGTTGTTGTGTATGTACTGAGCAGGACTCCCATATCAGGGGGGTGGCAATAGTGTTTAAACATCAGTGCGATCTAGCAGTATTAAAAGTTAGTGTAGATACTGCAAGGAGGTGGGTAATAATTAAAGTTAGGTTATTTGGTAGACCTGTCACCCTGGTTGGGTTTTATGGTCCCAATACTGACGATATTGAACCTCTTAAGAAACTGTTCTGTCAATTGTTGGAGTTTTTATATCCAGTGTTAATGGCAGAGGACTTTAACATAATATTAGATTATAAATTGGATAGATCAACCAAAAGTAGATCAGTAATTAATTCAAAGTCTCAGCAGTTTTTGAACAAGATGATGAAGGAAAGGGCCTTGGAGGATTGGTGGAGAGATAGAGTGGGACCTCAACAGGCCTTTTCATATAATAATAAGAAGTACAACCACGCATCGCGTATTGATTACTTCTTGGTAGAACAGGTATGTCGTGGTGCGATAGTATTGAGTATCTCCCCCCGCATTTATCGGATCATGGAGCAGTGGTATTAAAAATGAATTTAGTGGAGAGAGAGAGAGAGGTGAGTCGGTGGACGCTGGATCACTCTTTAATATTAGATGAAGAAGTCAGAACTAGGCTACTTGCAGAAACCGAGGAGTTTTTTAAGGTGAATATGGGTTCTGCCCCTTTTGATGTGGTTTGGGACACATATAAGGCGGTGATAGGAGGGATTCTTATTAATATTGCCAGTTATAAGAACAAGCGGTATAGGGAGGAGATAGCGCTCATGGAGGAAGAAATGAAGGTTTGTAGAGAACGGTTATTGATGAGTATAGGCGAAGATGAGAAGTGGAATTACTTCTTGAACAACAGGATGTGTCATAACAGGCTGGGCTTCAATTGGCTGATTCACTACAGGCTGGGCAATAACTTGTTAAGTCACTTATAGCAGTCTTTCAATCTGATATACATTTAGATTAACAGGAGCTGTAACCACTGTCACATCATTAGTTACTGTTACATCAGCATTTGCCACAAGACCCACATAAGGTGGTGGACGTGCAGTCAATGATTTAACCAAACTATCACTACCCAAATCAGTATCAGTGTCTGATTTTGTTTCAGCTTTTTTCTCTTTCTCCCCTTTAATATGTTTCCTTTTAGGCTTTTCGTATTTTTCAGATTAGTCAACTTTCTAAATTGTTATTGCAGGGTATATTCTTGTCTGTTCTACTTTATTTTTTATCTGCCCTTGCTGTTGCTCATCTCATATTGCATCTGTGTAATTTCTCATAGATATTTTTGTTCATCTTTATTGCATCTTTCTCTCTCTTGTGTGACCCATTTACTCCAAAGCACTTAAGACCTCATTATGGGTCTGGCAGTCTTCAGACCTCCAGACTTGCAGTGGCAGTCTGACTGCCACACTCCTGTTGGTCCGACCTCCAAATTACAACCCTGGAGGTCAGTCCACCAGGGGACTGCTGCCAACACCAGGAAAAAGGTTCCAATGGTGTGGCGGCAGTCAGCGTTATGGTCAGCCACGGCGGTGCTGAGTTCAGTGCAGCCGCACTGATCACATGTCCAGTTTATTCCAGCCTTTTCATGGTGGGGACCCCGCCATAGCAGACAGTGTGTATTTAAAGGGTGCTGGGTACACCCTCTGTGCAAAGTAATTAGCCTCGGCCATGAGGAGCAGAGGCCAATGCCGGCACACAGTTTACAACAGGCTGACTGGTGGATACCTCCGATTTCAGAGGTTTCTACCAGTCAACCAAGTGGAATCCTTATAATTGGCCTGGGGGGGAGACCCCAGCTCTGTGGTGGTCTTCTCTCTACAGGGCTGGTGGACCGACGGTCAGCGCACTAAACTTATAATGAGGCCCTTAGTGCTTCAAACTGCGTAGATCTAGGAAGTGGCTTCATTTCACATAGTATGTCTCATAATCTGTCTATAATTTTCCAATTAAATGTACCCGATCTTGGAAAACTCAATGGACCTTCCTTCTCAATGATCTTGCAACCATTGACAAAGCTATACACATGTATGTAACCCTTTCTCAATTATCATGCAATATGTTGGTGTATCCTCAGGTGGTGCCTCTTCACCTTCCTGTACTGCAATAGTTACATCACCTCTTATTAAACGTCTAATAGCTTTAAAAAATGTCCTGATTTTGAATGATATTTCTACAAATGCCAAACAATTTAAACACAAAACTTTAATGTTTTGATTCTGTTTCAAATACATGAAATTTCTGAAAGCCCTTTTTCCAATCTCATTGTGGCTCAGTAATTCAATCAACCAATCACTGTGCAGCTCTTCACGTAGCTCAACCCATCTCAGCGTACTATTTACTCCAAGCAGCCAATACTAGTGCAGCAATATATGCGGTAACAACTGGCTCCTTGCGGCAGCTCACCCTCCTTTACAATTTGTTCATACATGCACACATTTTTGACTCTATAACTGTAGGCAGCATAGAATAACAATCTTTGTCTGCTTCTTCTAAAAAAATCATAGAACAAATTAACAATCAGAATTTGTAGGTCTTCATACCTTCCGACTTTTCAATCAAAAGAGTTTTACACCCAGAACAATTAATTCTAGGCTAGTGGGAAATGACCTTATCAATGTAGTGTCACCTTTGCACATCAGGCTTCACCAACAATGATCAGTATTCATACATCAACAACACATTTGCTAGTCCCTCACTTAGTTGTGCAGTCAATGATGTCTCATGGCGTGCACTTAAAATCATCAGCAGACAAGAATTTCATAAATCAACTTTTTTTTCATCCCAGAATCTTATACTACTTTTTAGTCCAATAACCTTTTATCTTCCTCTTCAACAAAAGCACATAAACATCAGCACAATGTCAACATATCAACAACAAATCACACTTAAATGTGCAATCACAAATCACAATAATCGTCACATCTGCAATGCATAACCCTACTCACACTGAAACAGGAAAATCAGCAATATGCAACTGCAGTCAGCAACCGTTTCAGGAACTGCATACCATCAGTCTTTGAATTGGGTTTTGGGCAATGGGCACTTGTCTGAGGCCAGGGTACTTATTAATTTTTGCAGTTCATTTTCTTTTTTCATAACTCTGCTATCAACTTGATGAGGCATTGTTTCAACAATGCTCCTTGAGGTCTATTGGAAACCTTCAAGCTATGAAGGTCCTGCACATCTCCAGGGGCCCTAAAGGTAAGATCTTTGAGGCAGATAATATAATATTATTAAGAACTTTACATTCAGAAATAAAATTCATTCAATTCAATATAATTAGAATCAATAATGAGAGTTGTGGATTCAAGATGTTATTAAAACATGAGTACATCAATCTCCTTACTAGCAAATCATGTAATCTCAAAGACAATTACAAAACAAAGCATATAATGTGTCCCATAAATCTAATCTAGTTTTGGGTAATCAAAGTGCAGTAGAACTCATAAAGAGTTATTTTCTCAGATGTGAAAGCATAACCGCAAATTGTCAGTAGTAGTAGTACAAACTTTATTCAACTTTCAACAAGTCATAAAAGTATCAAATATTATACATTTCAGTATGCAATAAATAAGATAAAATTTAAATAATTTACAATGATAAGAGGATACGTACATACAGAATATTTAAAATTTCTTTAAGAAAAATTTCCTAGTTACGAATCATTAGATAAACTAGATAAAATTACATCGCTACCCCCATGCACTTTCTTGTATTTAATACGGAGCATAAAAAGTTAGCCAAAGTTCCACACATCTCAATAGAGGATAGCACCTGGAGGCTGGCGTACGCGGTATGACACTGGGGCAAATTAATTAACCTTAAAAGAGGGGCTACTAAGCGCTTTCTCTGCTTGGCATAGAATTTACAGAATAAGACCACGTGAATTGTAGTTTGGGGTGCCTTTGCATCACATGGACAGGCCTTCAGGGTAGTGCTCCAATCATTCATAGTTGGAAAGGTCACTAAACGATTAAATATATCTAGCCTCAGTCTGGTGAGAACAAAACGGTGGCGGGGGTTTACCACATTTTTCAAATAAGGCTGTATGGCCTCCGTCAACAGAATTATTTGATTGTAAATGACGGTGGGCTTTTTTGATTCAACCTCCCATCGTGAATCTTCTAAATATTTTAATGCCAGGGCACTCAGGTCCTTCCTAGAGATTTTTTCCAGCGTAGCTGGGTTTGTGTAATAAGCTTTGTTACCCATGTTTTCAAAGAAGGTCATAATGTATCTTAACCAGGGCACCCTTGCTACGTATGTAGACTCCATGCAGTCAGTCAAGATGGCCTTATTTAGTTCAGTATATTCCGAGGTCCAAACTTTGTGCCATAACAATAAGGGTTGAATCTTTATCAAGTCTGTAATAAAGGGGAGCCCCAATTCTGAGTGGATAATGTATGATGATGTACCATTTGGTACCATCAGTAGATGTCTTATAAAATCATTTTCCACCGTCTGCACCGGGTTACAATTAGTATATCCCCAAATTCCATACCCGTACATGACAGCCGGGGTGCACTTGGCTTTGTAAACTTTTATCATGTTCGGCGGGGTAATCCCCCCTATCCTTTTGGAAAAAAAGCCTTAAGGCCACTGTTGTTTTAATAAGCTGGGCTTTTTTCATTTTCCTACAATTAACCCAGGAGCCCTTTTTATCGAACATTATGCCCAGATAAGAGAAGGTTCGCGCAGTTTCTACCCTCCCGTCCGCGGTTGTAATATTATAGGTCTTGCCGCGTTTCCCGCCACAGTTCATAATAAACGTTTTTGAGCGATTGACAGTGAGTCCCAATTGTGACATAAATGTGATGTAAGTAGTTCAGAGTTTTTCTAGAGCTAGCGGGGTCCTGGCCATTAAAACTGCATCGTCTGCGTAGAGTAGTACCGGGACAGCGTGATTACCTATTTGGGGTAGATCTTTGCTGTTACTAGCCAATACATTTTCTAAGTTATTTATGTACATTGAGAACAAGAACGAGGAAGAACACAACCTTGGTGCACACCCCTATATAGGCCAAAAGGGCGAGTACATTCCCCTTTTAGCCCATACCTCACTCTTGCTCCACATCCTGTGTACATTTCTCGTATAAACTGAATTATGGCTGGTTCTACCCCCATGCTGCTTAGGATATCCCATAACTTGTCATGTAGTACACAGTCAAATCTCATGATAGGTCAATGAAAGCCAGATGCAGGTTACCTTCTCTAATCCTTGTATACTTTCCAATAATAATACGTAAGTTCAGGCTTTGCTCCACTGTCCCAATTCCTTTCCGGAATCTATATTGGACAGGTGATAAAGCACTCTTTTTCTCCGCCCATATTTGCAACCTATTCAAGATAGTTCTCCCTGCTAGTTTAGCCGTTGTATCCAGCAAAGAGATTGGTCTGTAACAGGCTGGGTTAAGGAGATCACCTTTTTTATATATTGGAATTATATTGGAGTCTCGCCAAGATGGTAAGAGACCTCATATACAAATGGCCCTCAATGTCTGCGTCAATACAGGCCCCCATAGCTGGATATTGGCCTTGTATATATCAATCGGAACGCCATCGGGGCCCAGAGCTTTTCCTGATTTACTTAGAGTTATGGCTTCCTCTACCTCCTCAAGGCTAAATTGTGGGGTTATGGACGGACGTGTACCTTCCAGGAGACCTTGATCGTATACAGGAAATGTAGGCTTCGAATCGCTAGCCAGCGAATATATTTTAGAAAAATGTGCACTCCAGTCTTCTTCGGAGATCGCTATTTCCATCCTGGGGGAGTCTCTGTTCCCAAGCATAGGAGAATTGATTGTGTTCCAGAAGAGGATATTATCTTTCGTTCGGCAAGCTGTGTGTAGAGTTTCCCACAGAGTTCTTTTTAATGTCAATTTCCTTTTCATTCATTGCTGCTTTATATTCTTGTCTGCACTTACGTATCTCAATTAAAGATCTTTTTGGGGCTCTTAGAGTCTTTTTCAATTTCCTATGTGCTTGTGAGCAGTTATTGTCAAACCATCCAGTGGCCCTTTTTTTCCCCGACTTACCACCTCTGATAGTAAGGGCTTTCTTTATGGTTTGCATAATCAGTGTAAAGGCACTTAAACATCGCCCTGGATCTGGATTCTCACTTAAACAGTCTGCAAAAGCATTCTTGCAGTCGCATAATACCTGTTTCAACAGAGACTCGGGGTCAGTCTGAGACCATTTCAGGGTATATCCATTACACGGCATTAATTCGATGTCACCTGTCAGAGTGGCCCTGTCATCTCTATTTGCTGTAAGGGGAGTTAGTAGGAGGTTCAGGCTCTGGGGATAATGGTCGCTAATTGCGATGTCGTGCAAAGTATAATTCATAAGGTAGTGTGCAAAGTGGGTTGACATTAAAACATAATCAATCATGGTATTCGCACCCCTTCCATTATATGTTGGTTTAAACTGTGTTTCAACAGAGTATAATTAATTTACAAAGGATAAGTTATGGGTTAGAGCCATTAGATTCATTGCGTCTCCTTGGATGTTATGTGCAAAATGAAGTCTTAAGCCAACACCTTCAGGGTCCCAGCCACATACCTTATCTAAGGTTTCTTTGCAAGGGTGGACATTAAAGTCGCTGCACCAGATCATAAAGGTCTCGCGGTTATTATTTGCACTTTTTTTTTTTAGATCATTTCCCATCTCCATTAGAATATTAGAAAGCTCTCCTGGGGCTACATTATCATAGAAGTAAATAATGACTAGATGGGTCTTATGATCCAAGTTACCCTTTATCATTTGATAGAACGAGCTCGTAAATTTAATCTCTAGGTTTTGTAAACGTAACTTGTTAGAAATATATGTGCATAGACCCCCTTTTGGTCTACCGTGCCTGGACTGAGCGGCTGGTGAGTGAAATGTTTTATCGCCGTTAATGTAGAGAGGACTTAGGGCGTCATTCTGACCTCGGCGGTAAAAGGCTCTTACCGCCAGTCAGAAGACCGCCATTCTACCGCCGCGGCCGCGGTAAACCGCCACGGTCATTCAGACCCACAACTGCCAAACCGCCGAAAACCCGACATCCACGGAAGGCCGCCTCATCAGCGGTCAGCGATAAACTGGAGATGACCAAACCTCCACCGTCACGCCAACACAAACACGCCCATGCCATTACGACCCACGAATCCACGCGGCGGTCTTTCAACCGCGGTATTCCATTGGCGGTACACACCGCCGCGGTCAAAATACACACACCCATACAAAACACAGCCACATTGGACAATTCAAAATACACACACCTGATACACATACACACAACACTCCCACACACCCATCACCATATAAAACACCCACCCACATTACCCACAAACCCCCCCAAATCGAAATTCAGAGACAAGGCGCAATACACAGAGAGAGAGCACAGGGAACGCAAACCACAACACACACAGGAACCCAACATCATCACGCACACCACATCTACGCACACATCACCACACACCACCACTCACATCACCACAAACACCACCCCACACCTCATCCACACCACCCCATGGCACCCCAAAGACACCCCAGGTTCTCGGACCAAGAACTCAGGGTCACGGTGGAGGAAATAATTAGGGTAGAGCCACAGCTCTTCGGCACACAGGTGCAGCACACCACAATAGCCAGGAAGGCGGAGCTATGGCAAAGGATCGTCGACAGGGTCAACGCTGTGGGACAGCATCCCAGAAATCGGGAAGACATCCGAAAGCGCTGGAACGACCTACGGGGGAAGGTGCGGTCGATGGTGTCAAGACACAACATCGCTGTGCAGAAGACTGGCGGCGGACCCCCACCCACTCCACCTGAATTCACAGCATGGGAGCAAGAGGTCTTGAACATCCTGCATCCTGAGGGCCTCGCTGGAGTAGGCGGAGGAATGGACTCTGGTAAGTCTAATCTCAACTACTTCACCCCCCCACCCACCAGCATGCCAACCCACACCCCCACCCTCACCCCCAACCCCCCAGCACACATCCTCCCTGCCAATGTGTCACCAGCACAACCCACCCAACACAACACCCATCTCTGAATGCCAACACAAACCATGGACACCCATCACCTAAGCATGACCACTGCACATACCCATCCCCCCCCACAAACCACCCTCATAACTCCTCCCACAAGGGAATGCCAGCACTGGGGGACAAGGGCACCCACAAATCGCACGCCATGGCACACACAGAAGCAATAACCATACTCTTTCACCCCTGCAGGGCCCGAACGCCAACACACCGGCCAGGAGGGACCAGATTTGTCCATCCCACCCCCAGAACAGGCCCCCAGTGATGACAGCAGCTCTGTCGACCTAGAACCTGATGACCAGCCCGGACCATTGGGGACCTCTGGACAGTCGGTTCCCCACACACAGACACAGGCCACAGCAGACCCAACCCCCTCTGGGAATACCAGCACAGCTCCCACCCAGCAGGCCCATGCCTCTGTCTCCAGGATGCATCAATCAGCGGTGTGTCCGCCACTACAGGGCACCCAGGCTGACCCACCACCCCAACAACAACAGGGACCTGGGGGCAGTGGTAGTGGGCACACCGTCCAGGGGACAGAGGCCCGGGGAAACAGGGGAACTGGGAGGGCTGCTGTGCGAGAGGGGGGGGACCGGCCCAGGGAACCCACTCTCCAAGAGGCCCTCACCACCATCATGGGAGCATACCACCACTCCCTGGAGACGATGGCGACGGTACTGGCCAGGTTCCAGGAAATCCAGGCACAGCAGGAGGAACGGTACATGGGGTTCAGAGACGAACTCAGGAACATCGGTTCCGCAATGGGGACCATCGTCCTGGCCCTCAACCAGATAGTCACCACATTGCGGGACCATGTGGCACCCCAAAGGGCCCCTGTCACTAGCCCGGACCACGAACAGCCTACCACCTCTGCCGGCGCTAGTGGACAGGAGGCCCCTACACAACGACAGGCCACCAGAACCCCACCTCCTGTTGAAGATCAACCACCCCGCAAGCGGAACCTGAGATCACACAAGAAGACAGAGTAGGATGCCAAGACCACCGCCAGCATGAGATACCCCCTGATGTCATCCCAATGTCCCACATTGTCACCCTGTCAAACCTTAAACAGCCCCTGCTCCATCCTTCCACAGGCATTTGGACAATGCACCTGTGAGACTGAGAACTGGACTCTGCCATGGACATTACTCCACCCCCACCCATCACCGTTTAGCTATCATGGACCTATATGCAGCACTTAAAATAAATCACCAATTGCACTACAAAAATCAGGAGTCTGCTTCTATTCTTAACAAATGTATTACACATAACGGTGCAATAATGTTCAGTTACATTGTGATGACAACATACCAATGTCAATAAGCATTAGTCCATGGGCAAACAAAGCAGAAGTCACGCTGTGGGTCATACAGCTCTGAAAAGGGAAGGGAAAGTCAAAAATCAGTTAAAAGGAACTGGGGGGAAACACAGACAGTAGAGAGGCAGGGACTGTAAGTAAATGTAAAATGGCGTGGGTGATTCTTACCTGTGTGCTACTGAAAATACTGTTGTATAACTGTGTCCCTGTTGTCCGTGTCGTCCCCGTCGTCTTCCTCCTCTTCACTCTCCACAGGCTCCACAGCTGCTACAACACCACCATCTGGACCATCCTCCTGCAGGAAAGGCACCTGGCGTCGCAATGCAAGATTGTGAAGCATGCAGCAGGCCACGATGATATGACACACCTTCTTTGGTGAGTACATTAGGGATCCACCTGTCATATGCAGGCACCTAAACCTGGCCTTCAGGAGCCCGAAGGTCCGTTCTATAATCCTCCTAGTTCGCCCATGGGCCTCATTGTACCGTTCCTCTGCCCTTGTCCTGGGATTCCTCACTGGGGTCAATAGCCAAGGCAGGTTAGGGTAACCAGAGTCACCTATTAGCCACAAATAAGGGATGCTGCTATTTCGCATGACATACGCGTCATGCACTGACCCAGGGAACTTGGCATTTAGATGGGGGATGTACTGGTCAGCCAAACAGACCACCTGGACATTCATAGAATGGTAATTTTTTCTATTTCTGTACACCTGCTCATTGTCTTTTGGGGGTACTAAAGCCACATGGGTCCCATCAATGGCACCAATGATGTTGGGGATATGTCCAAGGGCATAGAAATCACCCTTCACAGTGGCCAAATCACCCTCCTCAGGGAAAACAATGTAGCTCTGCATGTATTTCATCAGGGCAGACAATACTCTGGACAACACCTTGGAAAACATAGGCTGAGACATCCCTGATGACATGGCCACTGTTGTCTGAAAAGACCCACTTGCCAAAAAATGGAGTACTGACAGAACCTGCACCAGAGGGGGAATTCCTGTGGGTTGGCGGATGGGGGACATCAGGTCTGGCTCCAGATGGGCACACAGTTCATGTATAGTGGCTCGGTCAAGTCGGTATCGAAGAATAATATGTCATTCTTCCATTGTCGACAGGTCCACCAGCGGTCGGTACACAGGAGGATTCATCCTTCTCCTTGCAAGTCCCAGCGGACGGTGCCTAGGAAGGACAACATGGAGTACAGAGTCAAGCAACCCACAGGTACGTTCACACAGCTTGCACAGTACACGAATCGCTATGCATTGAAAGGCTTGTATGAGTGGCAATGCAAGGCCTAGGCCTGTGTGACGCAGTAGTAATTAAGCCATGTGGGCCCTTGTAATGGCGGCTGCCTGACCTGAGAAGTGTGACAGTGGGATGTGAGGTCAATGCGCTAGCGTGGCACACCATGGCGGTAGGCGGTCGAAGACCGTGGTGCGAAGCCGCATTGGTTAACATTGAACCCTATGGGTTTCATTAGCCAATGACGATGTGCGCTGCCGGACGCGGCACGCACCGCGGCGGTACGCACCGCCATGGGCGTGACCGCCATTTTCTATCTGCTTAATCACTCGAGACCTGATCATCCACAGGAGAGGACCTATACTGCAAGTGCTGCTGTGACCTCGGTCTGGAAGAGACAATGGCTGCTGCGACTGGGGAAAGGGCCCCTGCCTTCACTTCTGAAGAGTTGGAGAAACTTGTGAATGGGGTCCTGCCCCAGTATGCGCTACTCTATGGTCCTCCAGACCAACAGGTAAGTACACAGGGTGCACGTTGAATGGGCTATGCCTGGGTTGTGTATGGGGGATGTAAGATGGTGGGGTGGGGAGCGAATGAGGAGTGCAAGGCACGACAGATGAGAGCATGTGCCACATGGCAAGGTTGGGGAGGGGGGGGGCAATCACATCTAACATGCCGAAAAATGTTGATTTTTCCTTTCCAACCCTGTACATGTCAAATAGGTCAGCGCCCATCAGAAAGTCGACATTTGGCATGCCATCGCCAAGGAAGTCCGGGCCCTGGGGGTCCACAACAGACGGGGCACCCACTGCCGAAAGAGGTGGGAGGACATCCGCCGCGGGACCAGGAAGACCGCCGAGTCACTGCTGGGGATGGCCTCCCAATGTAGGAGGGGTGCCAGTCGTACATTGAACCCCCTGATTTCCCGGATCCTGGCGGTGGCCTACCCCGATTTGGATGGGCGCGTGAGGACATCACAGCAGACACAAGGGGGTGAGTACCAGCACATTCTGCTATATTTACGCGCAGTGGAGGTGTCTGGGTGGGGGAGGAGGGCTGTGGGTGACATTAGGCCAGGGCGCTTTCTGTAGTGTAGTCCCCTCCTTTAGGCATGGCCCTGTGCCCCGCCCCCCACCTCTGTAGGGTGCCAAGTACAGCAATCCATGGTCCAGCATCACCCATGTGTGCATTTGTTGTCCATAGACCTGTAGGCCTAGTCACAAGTACTGAGTAGTGTACCCCGATTTCACGGCGTAATGCAGGAGGCTCCTGTGTCTGTCCTCTCCGACAACGGTGTTGGCAATGCATGCACTCAACCTGTCTTTATTTCTCCCCCCACCCTTTTTCTTTATCTTCTTGTGCATGTGTACATTAGCATCATCAGGCGGAGGAGAATTGGCATCGGAGCACGAGGGAGCTGCAACTCACAAGGCCCCGGTGGGCCATGCTACAGACACCGAGGTCACCAGTGATACGGAGGGCGAGGGGAGCTCCACAACGGGGACCCGTGGTGACACCAGCGACACTGACACGTCCTCGGCAGGGAGCTCCCAAGCGGTGGCGGCAACATCCGTGCCCCCGCCACAACAGGTACAGCCGCCACCCAGCGCACCAGCTCCGCCCTCCCAGCAGCCCCTCAGCCTTCGCTCCGTGCCCGCTCGCCCAAGAAGGCGGGCATCTCCTTCACCCCAGGCACCTCAGGCCCTGCCCCAGTTACCCCTGCTGCCCTCAGTGAGGAGGTCATTGACCTCCTACAGACCATCATTGTTGGGCAGTCTACCCTTTTGAATGCCATCCAGGGGGTAGAGAAGGAGGTGCATCGGAGCAATGCATACCTGGAGGGCATTCATTCGGGTCAGGCTGCCCATCAACGATCGTTCAATGCTCTGGCCTCAGCACTGACGGCAGCCATTGTCCCTGTTTCCAGCCTCCCTCTTCTAACTGCCTCCACCGTCTCCCAGTCTCCTGTTGTACAGCCTATCCCATCCACACCATCAGACCAGCCTGCACACACCTCAGCACCCAAGGGTAGCTCATCAAGACATAAGCACCACAGATCCCACAAGCATTCACACAAACAACATCCACATGCAGACATGGCAACAGTCACTACCACCTCTGTGTCCCCCTCCTCCTCGTCTCCCTCCTCCGTCCCTGTGACGTCTCCACTCACACCTGCATGCACACCACCATCAGCCAGTACTTCCATCACCAGCACACCCTCCAGTACAGTCCGCACACATGCAGTCACCACCCCCACTGCCATTTACACGTCCCCTGTGTCCTCTCCCACTGTGTCTGTCACACCCTCTTTCAAAACACACAAACGCAGGCAGCCACCCACACAACAGCCAACCACCACACGACAGCCTACGTCACAAGCACCTGCACCCATAGACAGCACACCTGACTCTCCTACAACCACATCCTCTCCCTCCACTCCCATACCCACTGCACCTACCCTTCCCATTGCTCCTAAAAAACGTTTCCTCTCCAAACTTGACCTCTTTGCACCACCTGACCCACCCCCTCCATCTGGTAAGAGCCCGAAGAGCACCTCAGCCACCACCAGCCCAGCATCAAGTCTGACCATTGTGCACGGGTTTTGGAGTCCACCCTTTCCCAGCACTGATACATCGGCCAGCAGCAAGGGGACAGCCAGCCCACCCCCTGGAAAGAGAACCCGTAAGACCAAGGCCCGCCGTGAGAAGGCTGACACGGCTGCCCCCAAGGAGCAAAGTCGTGGCCCGTCACCTGCCACAACATCAAGGGGAGGCAAGGGCCAGAGAGCCTCATCAAAGGAGGGCAAGGGCAGCAGGGCAGAGAAGTCAGCCAGCAGGGGCGCGGACCAGGAGGGCCCCACAAGCCCCATCCCGGGTGTGACGGAGGACACCCACGGGCCCAGGACTCCGTCACAGGAGGGTCCAGCAACTGCACGGTCGGAGGGCGACTAAGCAGGGAGTCCTGGCCAGGTCTGGCTCCCTTGATAGAGAAGAAAGGCACCGCTGAACAGGGCCCCGCCGTGAAGAAAGGCACCGCTGAACAGGGCCCCGCCGTGAAGACAGGCACCGCTGAACAGGGCCCCGCCGTCAAGACAGGCACCGCTGAACAGGGCCCCGCTGTGAAGAAAGGCACCGCTGAACAGGGCCCCGCCGTGAAGAAAGGCACCTCTGAACAGGGCCCCGCCGTGAAGACAGGCACCGCTGAACAGGGCCCCGCCGTGAAGACAGGCACCGCTGAACAGGGTCCAGCCGTGAAGAAAGGCACCGCTGAACAGGGCCCCGCCGTGAAGACAGGCACCGCTGAACAGGGCCCGCCGTGAAGAAAGTCACAGCTGAACAGGGCCCCGCCGTGAAGAAAGGCACCGCTGAACAGGGCCCCGCCGTGAAGACAGGCACCGCTGAACAGGGCCCCGCCGTGAAGACAGGCACCGCTGAACAGGGCCCCGCCGTGAAGACAGGCACTGCTGAACAGGGCCCCGCCGTGAGGAGCACCGCTGACCAGGGGCCGCTGTGAGAAGCACCGCTGAACAGGGGCTGCTGTGAGAAGCACCGCTGAACAGGGCCCCGCCAAGACAGGCACCGCTGAACAGGGCCCCGTCTGTCAAGCACCGCTCCGCTGGGCCCTGCCGTCTCAAGCACCACTCCGCTGGGCCCTTCCTGTCAAGCACCGCTCCGCTGGGCCCTTCCTGTCAAGCACCACTCCGCTGGGCCCCGCCGTCTCAAGCACCGCTCCGCTGGGCCCCGCCGTCTCAAGCAGCGCTCCGCTGGGCCCTCCTGTCAAGCACCGCTCCGCTGGGCCCCACCGTCTCAAGCACCGCTCTGCTGGACCCTCATCTCAAGCACCGCTCCGCTGGGCCCCGCCGTCTCAAGCACCGCTCCGCTGGGCCCTCATCTCAAGCACCGCTCCGCTGGGCCCCGCCGTCTCAAGCACCGCTCCGCTGGGCCCTCATCTCAAGCACCGCTCTGCTGGGCCCTTCCTGTCAAGCACCGCTCCGCTGGGCCCTCCTGTCAAGCACCGCTCCGCTGGGCCCTCATCTCAAGCACAACTCCACAGGGCCCTTCCTGTCAAGCACCGCTCCGCTGGGCCCTTCCTGTCAAGCTCCGCTGGACCATTGACAGTGCCGGTTCTGTGTCGAGCTAGTGTTCACACTGCACTCTGGGCACCCTGCCTCCTCCATGACCAGTGGAGTCTGTAATCCACTTGATGGACTGTGGCTTTGCACTCCCCAGGATGGCACAGTGGGCAATCCACCCACTGTAGAGACTTGAGAGACTGTGGCTTTGCACTCCCCAGGATGGCACAGTGGGCAATCCACCCACTGTAGAGACTTGAGAGACTGTGGCTTTGCACTCCCCAGGATGGCACAGTGGGCATGGTGGTCCCTTCGTGGATCTGGCGTCGTGGACTCCTGTGGCTGAGGTGCCCCCCCCCCTTCCCTTCCCCCTGAGGTGCCTGTATTTTTGTCATCTGATGCCCCAGCAGTGTTCTCTCCAACGGACTCAGGTCTCCTGTGTGGGCTGTGCCCATGTGTTTGGTAGACATTGGCCCACGGACTGTGGATATTTGACACACTGAGCAGGACTTATTGACTATGTATATAGCTTTCGCACTGTTCATTATTTTTGCTTTGATATTTCATGACGATAATTTTCCATGACTTCAATGAACCTTATTTATACATAAATTTAAATTAACATTTTTATTACGTCTGTGCATTTTTCAGGGGTGTTTGGGGGGTGTCACTCAGTTGTTGCTCTGCATTGGTATGTTGATGATTGGGGGGGGGGCGTATGTATGTGCCCGTAACCTTTTCTCCCCCCCCTCCCCTGTGTCGTAGGTGCAGTACTCACTGTTGTCTTCTGCGCCGGAGTTCGTACTTGTGGTAGATGAGCAGGTAGACAAGAGCTGGTAGGATGTTTAATTCGGGTTCCATGCTGTCCTCAGTCCTCGTGGAGTGTATAGAGGTGAGCGTTTTCCCGTTCGTATTCTGTTTCTGCCGTGTTTTTATCGGCGGGGCTCCCGCCCCGGAAAAGGTGGTGGATTGGTGAGTTGTGATACTGTGGGCGGTACATTGTCTGCCGCCTGCCTGTTGGCGGTGACCGCCGCGCTGTTTGTGTGTCCCGCCGTGGCGGTCGGAGTGTTAAATTGGCGGCCTGTGTTGGCGATTCCCGCCAGGGTCAGAATTCCATTTTTTTGACCGCCTGCCTGTTGGCGGGTTGGCCGTCGCTTTATCACCGACCGCCAGGGTTGGAATGACCCCCTTAATAGCCGTGTCTCTTGGAGGCAGATGCATGAATATTCTTCTATAAAGTTCACCCAAGTCTCGTTGCCTGTCTTGTTGGTTAGACCTGCAATGTTCCAAAACAGTAAAGCTATCTCCGCTTTCTGTTTAGGAGTACCATGTTGGTGCTTTGATGGACACGGAGATAGAACACTGCTGGGTGGCTGGGTTGTGTTTCTGGGGGCGCTGCTCTGGTTTAAATGGGGTTGGATCCTATTTGTTATAGGGTCTATTGTGTGGGATGTATGTTCTTTATTTGAAACCCACCCTGATTTATGTTCTGCCTGGGCTAGTTCATCTGGGGGAACTGTCTGGTTCTTATCGAGTCAATCTATATCTTCTAGAGTCGTGAGAGAGTGAGATCTGTTACACCCTGTGAGAAGGTCTGGTGTATTTAGAAATACTCTTGCTGTTTGTGGGTTTATGGAATTATACCCCACTGGTCTTTGATAAAAGAAACCTAATGGTAGAAGCGAGATTCCTTGGGAAGTGACTTGTGTGGCTCCTAATTCGTAGATAATTGTGTCACTAGGTTTGGTGAACTGAATGAAAGGACCACCAGTCACCTTCCAGCACTTTCTTACTGCTGCCTGCAAATTGTCAGTAGAATATCTCAGCAATAGCCTCCTGCACTGGGTTTCTACCAGCCTTTCCATGATGTAGCTGACCACGACTTCAACCAGCTGCCATCCCACCGGGAACCGTGTTCCAGATGGGAACGGCGATCCCTTGGCAGTCTGACTGCTAAGGTCGTAATGTGTTGGCCGGAATGCCTGGAGTGCCGCGCTCCGACCGCCACTGTGGCACTGGCCCTCCTCAGACACCAAATGTTGTAATGAGGGCTTTAGTCTGGGAACATTACACTGCAACAAATTAAAAGCTTAAGTAGATAAACTTTGAATCTAACCAATCAGAGCTTGAAGTTTTCATGTGAACAGGACAGCTTCAATTGAGATGGCACGTTATAACAAAAATATTCTAAATACACAATACATTTAACTATTTTCTAAGTAGTAATAAAACACTCACGTTTCTTCCCACCAGTCAGTTTCTATAAGGAAAGAACAGTTAGGTGAGCATGATACATATATCAAATGACTAAGGGGGTCATTCTGACCTCGGCGGTAAAAGCCGTTTACCGCCGGTCAGAAGGCCGCCACAATACCGCCGCGGTTAGCCGCTACGGACATTCTGACCCACAACTGCAAAACCTCCAAAAATCCGACCTCCACTGCAGTCCGCCACATCAGCGGGCAGTGGTAAACTGGAGATGACCAAACCTCCACCGCCACGCCAACAGGAATACGCCCATGCCATTACGACCCGCAAATCCACGCGGCGGTCTTTCAAACGTGGTAGTCCATTGGCGGTACACACCGCCGCGGTCAAAATACACACACCTTTACAAAACTCTACCACATTGGACAATGTGAAAGGCACACACCTGAAACACATACACACACCACACCCACACACCCAATACAATATAAAAGACACACCCACACCACCCACAAACCCCTACTAACAAAAATCAGAGACGAAGGAGAGAGAGAAACATCACAGAATAGAGAGCTACATCACACAGAGGCACACTACACCATCACACACACCACATAGAAGCACAAAGCACCACACACCAACACACACATCACCACATACAACACCCCACACCTCATACACACCACCCCATGGCACCCCAAAGGCACCCATGCTTTTCGGACCAAGAACTCCGGGTCATGGTGGAGGAAATTATAAGAGTTGAACCGCAGCTCTTCGGCTCACAGGTGCAGCACACCACCATAGCCAGGAAGGCGGAGCTATGGCAGCGGATCGTGGACAGGGTCAACGCGGTGGGACAGCATCCCAGAAATAGGGACGACATCCGCAAACGTTGGAACGACCTACGGGGGAAGGTGCGCTTGATGGTCTCGCGACACAACATCGCAGTGCAGAAGACTGGCGGAGGACCACCACCCACGCCACCCGAATTCACAGCATGGGAGCAAGAGGTACTAAACATCCTGCATCCTGAGGGCCTCGCTGGAGTATCCGGAGGAATGGACTCTGGTAAGTACAAGCTCAACTACTTCACCCCCCCCAGCATGCTAACCACCACCCCCACCCTCACCCCCAACCCCCCATCACACATCCTCCCTGAGAATGTCTCTCCAGCACAACCCACCCAACACCAACCCCTGCATGCCACCACAAGCTATGGACACCCATCACCTAAGCATGACCACTGCACATACCCCCCCCGCCCCCCCCCCACAAAACACCCTCACAACACCTCCCACAAGGGAATGCCAGCACTGGGGGACAAGGGCACCCATAAATCGCACGCAATTGCACACACAGAAACAATAACCATACTCTCTTACCCCATGCAGGACCCGAACGACAACACACCGGTCAGGAGGGACCAGAAATGTCCATCCCACCCCCGGAAGAGGCCCCTAGTGATGACAGCAGCTCTGTCGACCTGGAACCTGATGACCAGCCCGGACCATCGGGGACCTCTGGACAGTCGGTTCCCCTCAGGCAGCCACAGGCCACTGCAGACCCAACCCCCTCTGGGAACAACAGCACAGCTCCCACCCAGCGGGCCCATGCCTCTGTCTCTAGGACAGGTCAATCAGCGGTGTGTCTGCCACTACAGGGCACCCAGGGTAACCCACCACCCCAACAACAACAGGGACCTGGGGGCAGTGGTAGTGGGCACACCGTCCAGGGGACAGAGGCCGGGGGAAACCGGGCAACTCGGAGGGCTGCTGTGCGACAGGGGGGGAGGAGAGGCCCAGGGAACCCACTCTCCAAGAGGCCCTCACCACCATCATGGCAGCCTACCACCACTCACAAGAGACGATGGTGACGGTACTGGCCAGGTTCCAGGAGATCCAGGCACAGCAGGAGGAACGCTACATGGGGTTCAGCGAACAACTAACCAACATCTCTACCGCTATGGGGAGCATAGTCCAGGCCCTCAACCGTATAGAGGACACGTTTCGGGACCATGTGGCATCACACAGGGCCCCTGTCACTAGCCCGGAACAGGAACAGCCCACCACCTCCGCCGGCGCTAGTGGACAGGAGGCCCCACCACAACGACAGGCCACCAGAACCCCACCTCCTGCTGAACAACAACCACCCCGCAAGAGGAGCCTGAGATCCAAAAAATCGACAGAGTAGGATGTCAAGACCCCCGCCAGCATCAGATACCCCCTGAAGTCCTCCCACTGTCCCACATTGCCACCCTGTCAAACCTTGAACTGCCCCTGCTCCATCCTTCCACAGGCATATGGACAATGCACCTGTGAGACTGAGAACTGGACTCCGCCATGGACATTACTCCACCCCCACCCATCACCGTTTGACTAGAATGTACCATCATCTTGCACTAAAAATAAATCACTCATTGCACTGAAATCAATCAGGACTCAGCCTGTATTATTTACAAATGTATAACACATTACATATCAATTACGTTCTGTTAACTTTGTGCTGAACACATACCGAGGTCACTTAGCATTAGTCCATGGGCTAACCAAGCAGAAGTCACGCAGTGGGTCATACAGCACTGAAAAGGGAACGGAAAATCAAACATCAGTTTTAAAGTTCTGGGGGGAAATAGACAAAGTTGAGATGCAGGAGGCTTTCAGGAAATGTAAAATGGCATGGGTGATTCTTACCTGTGTGCTACTGAAAATACTGTTCTATTACTCTTTCCCTGTAGTCTGTGTCGTCTTCTGAGTCTTCCTCCTCTTCACTCTCCGCAGGCTCCACAGCTGCTTCAACACCACCATCTGCACTATCCTCCTGCAGAAAGGAACCTGACGTCGCAATGCCAGATTGTGAAGCATACAGCAGGCCACGATGATATGGCACACCTTCTTTGGTGAGTACATCAGGGTTCCCCCTGTCATATGCAGGCACCTAAATCTGGCCTTCAGGAGGCCAAAGGTCCTTTCTATGATCCTCCTAGTTCGGCCATGGGCCTCATTGTACCGTTCCTCTGCCCTTGTCCGGGGATTCCTCACTGGGGTCAGTAGCCAAGGCAGGTTGGGGTAACCAGAGTCACCTATTAGCCACACACGTTGTCTCTGTAGCTGCTCCATCACATAGGGGATGCTGCTATTTCGCATAACATACGCGTCATGCACTGACCCAGGGAACTTGGCATTTACATAGGATATGTACTGGTCAGCCAAACAGACCACCTGGACATTCATCGAATGGTAATTTTTCCTGTTTCTGTACACCTGCTCATCGTCTTTTGGGGGCACCAAAGCCACATGGGTCCCATCAATGGCACCAATGATGTTCGGGATATGTCCAAGGGCATAGAAATCACCCTTCACTGTAGGCAAATCACCCTCCTCTGGGAATATGATGTAGCTCCGCATGAGTTTCATCAGGGCAGACAACACTCTGGACAAAATCTTGGAAAACATAGGCTGAGACATTCCAGATGACATGGCCACTGTTGTCTGGAATGACCCACTTGCCAAAAAATGGAGGACTGACAGAACCTGCACCAGAGGGGGAATGCCTGTGGGTTGGCGGATGGGGGACATCAGGGCTGGCTCCAGCTGGGCACACAGTTCATGTATAGTGGCACGGTCAAGTCTGTAGCGTAGTATTATATGGCGTTCTTCCATTGTCGACAGGTCCACCAGCGGACGGTACACGCGAGGATTCATCCTTCTCCTCGGAAGTCCCAGCGGACGGTGCCTAGGAAGGACAACATGGAGCACCGAGTCAGGCAAACCACAGGTACGTTCACACAGCTTGCACAGTTAAAGAATCGCAATGCATTGAAAGGCGTGTATGTGTGGCAATGCAAGGCCTAGGCCTGTGTGACGCAGTCAAATTTAAGCCATGTGGGCCCTTGAAATGGCGGCTGCCTGACCTGTGAAGTGGGACAATAGATGTGAGGTCAATGCGCTGGCGTGGCACACCGTGGCGGTAGGCGGTCAAAGACCGCTGTACGAAGTCGTATTGGTTAACATTAAACCCTATGGGATTCAGGAGCCAATGACGATGTGCGCCGGCGGTCGCGGTACGCACCGCCGCGGGCGTGACTGCCATTTTCTATCTGATTAATCACTCGAGACCTGATCATCCACAGGAGAGGACCTATACTGCAAGTGCTGCTGTGAACTCGGTCTGGAAGTGACAATGGCTGCTGCGACTGGGGAAAGGGCCCCTGCCTTCACGTCTGAAGAGTTGGAGAAACTTGTGGATGGGGTCCTCCCCCAGTATGCGCTACTCTACGGTCCTCCAGACCAACAGGTGAGTACACTGAGTGCTCCTTGAATGGTCTATGCCTGTGTGGAGTGGGGTGGCTGTCAGTTGGTGGGGTGGGGAGAAAATGAGGAGTGCAACGCACGACAGATGTGAGAATGGGCCACATGGCAAGGTTGGGGAGGGGGGGGCATTTACTCCATACATGCAGAAATGTGACGTTTTCTCTTTCCCACCCTGTACATGTCAAACAGGTGAGCGCCCATCAGAAAATCGATATTTGGTGTGCCATCTCCAAGGAAGTCCGGGCCCTGGGGGTCTACACCAGACGGGGCACCCACTGTCGGAAGAGGTGGGAGGACATCCGCCGCGGAACCCGTAAGACCGCAGAGACCCTGCTGGGGATGGCCTCCCGACCTAGGAAGGGTGCCAGTCGTACCCTGACCCCCCTGATGTCCCGGATCCTGGCGGTGGCCTACCCTGAGTTGGATGGGCGCTTGAGGACAGCACAGCAGACACAAGGGGGTGAGTATCAGCACATTCTGCTATCCTTACGCGCAGTTGAGGCGTCTGGGTGGGGGAGGAGGCCTGTGTGTGACAGTAGGCCAGGGCGCTTTCCGTTGTGTAGTCCCCTCCCTTAGACATGGCCCTGTGCCCCCACCCCCCACCTCTGTAGGGTGCCAAGTGCAGCTATCCATGGTCCTCCATCACCCATGTGCGCGTCTGTTGTCCCTAGACCTGTTGGCCTAGTCAGAAGTACTGAGTAGTATACCCCAAGTTCGCGGCTTAGTGCACGAGGCACCTGTGTCTGTCCTCTCCGCCAAGGGTTTTGACAAGGCATACACTCAACGTTGTGTTATTTCTCCCCCCACCCTTATTCTTTGTTTTCTTGTGCATTAGCATCATCAGGCGGAGGAGAATTGGCGTCGGAGCACGAGGGAGCTGCAGGTCACCAGGCCCCGGTGGGCACTGACACAGACACCGAGGGCACCAGTGATCCGGAGGGCGAGGGGAGCACCACAACGGGGGCCGGTGGAGACACCAGCGACACGGACACGTCCTTGTTTGGGAGCTCCCTAGGGGGGGCGGCAACATCTGTGCCCCCCGCAACAACAGGTACAGCCGCCACCCAGCGCACCAGCACCGCCCTCCCAGCAGCCCCTCAGTCTTCGCTCCGTGCCCGTTCGCCCAGGAAGGCGCGCGTCTCCTTCGCCCCAGGCACCTCAGCCCCTGCCTCTGTTACCCCTGCTGCCCTCAGTGCGGAGCTCATTGACCTGGTGAGGACGCTCATTGTTGGGCAGACCACCCTTTTGAATGCCATCCAGGGGGTGCAAAGGGAGGTGCAACAGAGCAATGCCTACCTGGAGGGCATTCATTCGGGTCAGGCTGCCCATCAACGAGCGTTCACTTCTCTGGCCTCAGCACTGACGGCAGCCATTGTCCCTGTCTCCAGTCTCCCTCTTCTGACTGCCTCCACCCTTTCTCTGTCTCCTGTTCCTCAGCCTATCCCATCCACACCATCAGACCAGCCTGCACACACCTCAACACCCAAGGCCAGCTCATCCAAACATAAGCACCACAGAACACACAAGCATTCACCCAAGCAACACCCAGATGCAGACATTCCAACATTCACTACCACCTCTGTGTGCCCCACCTCCTCGTCTCCCTCCTCCCTCCCTGTGACGTCTACACTCACACCTGCGTGCACACCAACATCAGCCAGTTCTTCCATCACCAGCACACCCTCCACTACAGTCCTCACACGTGCAGTCACCACCCCCACTGCCATCTACACGTCCCCTGTGTCCTCTCCCACTGTGTCTGTCACCCCCTCTTCCAAGACACATAAATGCAGGCAGCCACCCAAGCAACAGCCAACCACCTCACGACAGCCTACGTCCCAGTCACCTGCACCCAAGGACAGCACACCTGACTCTCCTACAACCACATCCTCTTCCTCCACTTCTATCACCACTTCTCCTACCCTTTACCTTGGTCCAAAGAAGTATTACCTCTCCAATGTTAACCTCTTTCCCTCCCCTGACCCACCCCCTCCATCTGGGAAAAGTCCCAAAGGCACCTCAGCCACCACCAGCCCAGCTGCTAAGGTACAAGTGGTGCATGGATTATGGAGCCCACCCTTTGGCGGCAGTGACACTTCACTGAGCAGCAAGGGGACTGCCAGCCCCCCCCCAGGCAAGAGGACCCGGAAAGTGAAGGGCCGCCGTGAGCGGACTGAGACCCCAAGGAGGTAACTCCGGCCACTTCACCTGCCACAACAGCCAGGGGAGGCAAGGGCCGAGAGCCCCATCTAAGGAGCGGAAGGGCAGCAGGGCGGAGAGGCCAGCCAGCAGGAGCGCGGAGCAGGAGGGCCCCACACGCCCCATCCCGCCTGTAAGGGACGACACCAAAAAGCCCAGGACTCCGTCTCCGAAGGGGCCTGACACTGCACGTTCGGAGGGCGAGTGAGCAGGTTGTCAAGGCCAGGTCTGACTCCCTACACTGACTGGAAGAGCACCGCTGAACAGGCCCCCGCCGTGCAGAAGAGCACCGCTGAACAGGGCCCCGCCGTGCAGAAGAGCACCGCTGAACAGGGCCCTGCCGAGCAGAAGAGCACCGCTGAACAGGGCCCCGCCGTGCAGAAGAGCACCGCTGAACAGGGCCCCGCCATGAAGACAAGCACCGCTGAACAGGGCCCCGCCGTGCAGAAGAGCACTGCTGAACAGGGCCCCGCCGTCTCAAGCACCGCTCCACTGGGCCCTTCCTGTCAAGCACCGCTCCGCTGGGCCCTTCCTGTCAAGCACCGCTCCGCTGGGCCCCGCCGTCTCAAGCACCGCTCCGCTGGGCCCTTCCTGTCAAGCACCGCTCTTCTGGGCCCCGCCGTCTCAAGCACCGCTCCGCTGGGCCCTTCCTGTCAAGCACCGCTCCGCTGGGCCCCGCCGTCTCAAGCACCGCTCCGCTGGGCCCTTCCTGTCAAGCACCGCTCCGCTGGGCCCTTCCTGTCAAGCACCGCTCCGCTGGGCCCTTCCTGTCAAGCACCGCTCCGCTGGGCCCCGCCGTCTCACGCACCGCTCCGCTGGGCCCTTCATCTCAAGCACCGCTCCGCTGGGCCCCGCCATCTCAAGCACCGCTCCGCTGGGCCCTTCCTGTCAAGCACCGCTCCGCTGGGCCCTTCATCTCAAGCACCGCTCCGCTGGGCCCCGCCGTCTGAAGCACCGCTCCGCTGGGCCCTTCCTGTCAAGCACCGCTCCGCTGGTCCCCGCCGTCTCAAGCACCGCTCCGCTGGGCCCTTCCTGTCAAGCACCGCTCCGCTGGGCCCCGCCGTCTCAAGCACCGCTCCGCTGGGCCCTTCCTGTCAAGCACCGCTCCGCTGGGCCCCGCCGTCTCAAGCACCGCTCCGCTGGGCCCTTCCTGTCAAGCACCGCTCCGCTGGGCCCCGCCGTCTCAAGCACCGCTCCGCTGGGCCCTTCCTGTCAAGCACCGCTCCGCTGGGCCCCGCCGTCTCAAGCACCGCTCCGCTGGGCCCTTCCTGTCAAGCACCGCTCCGCTGGGCCCCGCCGTCTCAAGCACCGCTCCGCTGGGCCCTTCCTGTCAAGCACCGCTCCGCTGGGCCCTTCCTGTTAAGCACCGCTCCGCTGGGCCCTTCCTGTCAAGCACCGCTCCGCTGGGCCCCGCCGTCTCACGCACCGCTCCGCTGGGCCCTTCATCTCAAGCACCGCTCCGCTGGGCCCCGCCGTCTCAAGCACCGCTCCGCTGGGCCCTTCCTGTCAAGCACCGCTCCGCTGGGCCCTTCATCTCAAGCACTGCTCCGCTGGGCCCCGCCGTCTCAAGCACCGCTCCGCTGGGCCCTTCCTGTCAAGCACTGGTCCGCTGGGCCCCGCCGTCTCAAGCACCGCTCCGCTGGGCCCTTCCTGTCAAGCACTGTTCACGGTTCACTGTGCCCACCATGCATCCTCCATGACCAGTGGACTCTGTTATCCACCTGATGGACTGTGGCTTTGCACTCCCCAGGATGGCACAGTGGGCAAGCCACCCACTGTAGACACTTTGAGAGACTGTGGCTTTGCACTCCCCAGGATATGTCAGTGGGCATGGTGGCCCCTTCGTGGATCTGGCGTCGTGGACTCATGTGGCTGTGGTGCCCCCCCTTCCCTTCCCCCTGAGGTGCCTGTAGTTTTGTCACCAGATGCCCCTGCAGTGTTCTCTCCAAAGGACTCAGGTCTCCAGTGTGGGCTTTGCCCTTGTTTCGCTACACTTTGGCCCACGGACATGATGAATTCGTAAGATGTGCAGGACTACTTGCTTCAGTTATCCACTGCTGTGTAAATACTTTTTTTTAATGAAATATTTTTTGATGGTTGAATAAGACTTTTCTGCAGCTATTTTGTACATAAATATTTATTCTCAATTTGGTTATGTCATTGTATTTTTTACGGGTGTTTGGGTGGTGTCACTGTGAGTTGTTGCTCTGCATTGGTGTGTACATCTTGGGGGGGGTGGGGGTCGCATATGTGTGTGCCTGTAACCTTTCGTCCTCCCCCCTCCCGTGTGTCGTAGGTGCAGTACTCACCGTTGTCGTCTGCGCCGGACTTCGTACTCGTGGTAGATGAGAAGGTAGACGAGAGCAGGTAGGATGTTTAATTCGGGTTCCATGCTGTCCTCCTTCCTCGTGGAGTGCGTAGAGGTGAGCGTTTTCCCGTTCGTAGTCTGTTTCCGCCGTGTTTTTATCGGCGGTGCTCCCGCCCCGGAAAAGGTGGCGGATTGGTGAGTTGTGATAGTGTGGGCGGTACATTGTCTGCCGCCTGGCTGTTGGCGGTGACCGCCGCGCTGTTTGTCGGTCCCGCCGTGGCGGTCGGAGTGTTATAGTGGCGGGCTGTGTTGGCGGTTCCCGCCAGGGTCAGAATTCCATGTTTTGGACCGCCGGCCTGTTGGTGGTTTGGCCGCCGCTTTATCACCGACCGCCAGGGTTAGAATCACCCCCTTCACATATCTTTCTAACAAAGCCTAATCATAAAGACACAGTTTTAAGATGAATCTAACACTGCAGTAATGATTTTCATAGATTAAATGGTCATGAAACATAGCTCTAATACTCTCTATATTCATTGATTTATTAAGATAGAACATTTGCTTCATGAAATGTTATACTTAGGACCATGACACAGGTCAAAACTAACAAAGAGGAAAAAATGAAGGAAGGACACATTTTTATTCTTATAAAAGAGTCTTTCTCACCCCCAAGTCTCTAAAATGGAAGGCAAATCTTCTACCGGTGCAGAGTTACAGACTGTATCCGAGAAAGTTCTATCAATGTCGATAGCTGTTGGACAAGGTCCTTCCAAAGCCGTTGGTTCTCGTGGATAGAGCTTAGAGTGAAACTCTCCTCCTGGGCCTGCGTGTTGGCCAGATACTCTTAGTGCCTTTGGAGGGTAAAACTTTCTATGTTCTGACTTCTGGCCTGATTACTATCTTGGTGGAAGGAATACTCGGTCACAAACAATACAGATGTTCCATCCACCATATTGCGATCTGCATAGGACATAATGGAATCCTAATACGGCAGACGGGATGTCTGCCATGTTTGTGATGGAGTAAACCCATCTGCCAAGATCACAATCAGACTGGCTGTATCCAACTATAAGTACCATAAGGCCGATACCTTCTTGCGGAGCTCCCACTGAAGCAAATTTATTGCTGAAGAGAAGCTCTGAATGTGAGATAACTACTTCTTTAGCCCAGTGAAGGGTGATTGGTCTTAGCCCTACAGAGTTCTGAAAGTGTTGACTTTTCAGACATGTTAAGAGAAATTCAGTTAGAGATGGGCAAGAATCCCAGGACCTCAAGATCAACACTTGGGGGTCAAGACACACTGCAGCAGAGGGCCACCAGAAGGGTCCATTCCAAGCCCAGTTGTTACGGGTGAACTTGGAACTTCAAGGAAAAGGCCTCCTGCCGTCTGTTGTGTCCCTGTAGTCACACAGGAGTTTCGACAACTGACCCTTGGAGTCTACTTCCTTGTCCTGGGTACAAGTAGGAGCAGGTCCGGACCTTTAGGTCTCTTCACAGGTCTCAACTAGTAGGTGCAGTCCATCTTCTGTCCTCCCACAGGCCCAGCGAGTATTCTGAGAAGGATTGCTATGGGTGCCTCATTTATGATTGGCACCAGCTAGTGGACTTGGTGATTTCTGGCTGCTCCTCAACCAATGGGGTAAAAGTTCCATGAGGCAATTCTACCCACTTGTACAGCAGTTCCTGTTTGCCTTTCTGTAAACAATATCACAGTGTACCTTACTCCTAAAATCCAAAATGAGGGCACCTCATTTTACAGACCCTGTTTGCCCTCTGGAGGTCTGCACATGTAAATGAGCAGTGTTAGTCTTAACTAAAGTTTAACATGGCAAACAGGCACCACTGAATTATTCACTTTTTTCTTCATTTCTTGGCCTAGTGAGCAAGTTCAGGAATAAGAAAAACATCTTGTGATTTTCATACTCCATTGTCCCCTTTTTTCTTCTGTAGGTATCTTCCTTGCATCACTTAGATTTAACGTCAATTTCAGAGTGAATCTTCCAGAACCTTACCATTTATATATTTTTTTAACTATCAGTAATAAAATAACCTTTCTCTAAACGTTGGCCTATCAGAGAGAAAAATAAATTAGATATTACCGGTGATCCAGGAGACTACTATGAAATATTAAACAGAGGCTCACAATGAATGAAAAAGGTACTTACCTGAGACCCTAAGAGAGACGAATCCACACTAATATGAATCCCCAATACCGCTGTCAGGGAGTATGCTATAAATTAAGCTGACTAATACAGATGTTTTTGCTGAACTTTTGTGGAATTTTAAGTAATGTATGATGTTTGCGATGAGAATTTAGAGAGGCTTGCTTATCACATTTGTTATGAGAAACATAATTTATTCATTTTCCAGTGCTGTCAGCTGGGCTATGTTTGCCATAGAAAAAGTTTTGTTTCAGTACACACTGTCTGTCTCATATTCATGAAAAATAAACTGACAAGTCCATTAACAGTGCAGGCGCTTTCTGTGTCTTAGAGCATGTTTTCTTAGGACATACTCAATATTTTTCCTAAAATGACAATGGAGGTCAAATTGCCTCTTCCTTCCTTTTTCAATCTTCTTTCAATGGGTTGATCACCTTCATTTTGAGGCCAGAGGTAAAAGGATTCAGTTTCCCACCTACTGACAGACGCTTAGAGTGCCAAATTGGATTTTGTTAATCAACCTATCTATTATCAGTTTGTTTCACAAAATAAGGAATCACAGGGGTCACAGAAAAATCTGCCTAATTAATATTGATTAAACAGGTCGCAATTGGTGACCCCCTACAATTGGCTACATTGATACACATGATGACATTCAAGACACAGCAAACTGCTATCCCTGTGAGTATACCCCAAAAAGGAAAATCTTTTTTCCTAGAGGAACCGGGGCTGCTTTTAAAAACAATCATTTCTGTTTTGAAAACTTCACTGAGAAGAAATAGTTGTCAAATTGTAAATGAAAACATATTGTAAGAACATTAAAGCATATTCTAAACATGTCTTTTTTTGGTACATTGAGACTGCTTAAGAACATCCTACTTAAATAAGTAAATAAAGTATAATCTGGGACTGCATATTTTTTGCTGGCAGGATTTTGCATTTGCAATGCTTATTTTCAGACACTGAGGAGAATTCACTGATTGATGACCTAGTAATAGTGAGCTTGTCACATGTGCTGATTAATGGTTTGAAAGCAGCACCCTCATGGTGAAAGTGTTTCTTTCTCTTTTTTTGCATGCACTGAAAGAAAAAAAAATCTTTGTTAACCTTCTATTTAACTTTTTTCTTGGTTTAGGGAAGCTCAATATCCTTTAAATTAATTCAGCACTGAAACTACAGGAAATGAGGAAATAATTCACAGTAAAGACCTAGGTGGTCATTACAACCCTGGCGGTCAATGTTAAAGCGGCGGTAAGACCGTGACGAAACCTCCAACAAAGACAGCCACTTTAACACTCCGACCGCTACGGTGGTACAGACAAACAGTTTGGCGGTCACCGCCAACAGACAGGCGGAAGACAAAGTACTGCCCACAGTATCACAGCCTACTAATCCGTCACCTTTTCCGGGGCGGATTCACCGCCGATAAAAACACGGCATAAACAGGAATTTCGAAGGGAAAACGCACACCTCTACACACTCCACGAGGAACGACGACACCAAGGACCTGGAACTCCAAATATTACCCGCGATACTCTTCCTGCCCCTGTACCAGGAGCACCAATGCCGGCGGCGAAGACCACGGTGAGTACTGCACCTACGACACAGGGGAGGCAAAAAACATCATAGTAACACCCCCCAACTCCCCGGAAGAATGCAAAGACAAAAGGAAATGAGTGTAACCATTGGAATATATTAAAACGCAGTATGCAAAAATATACATATAAACACTATTTACAAAATATACACCAAGAATAGTAGTTCAGGTATTGAACCATTCATAGTCCATGGACCACTGGGCCCAAAATGCATGGGCGAGGCCCACACACAATACCAGATCAAAACAGAGAGAGCACTGCAGGGGCATCAGATAGAAATACAACAGGCACTTCAGGGGGAAGGGAACGGGGGGCACCTCAGCCGGATGAGTGCACGACGCCAGATCCACGAGGGGGCTCCATGCCCAATGATGTATCCTGGGGAGTGCAAAGCCACAGTCTCTCAAGTCCATACAGTGGGTGGTTTGCCCACTGTTCAATCCTGGGGAGTCTCACAAGTCCATACAGTGGGTGGTTTGCCCACTGTTCAATCCTGGGGAGTGCAAAGCCACAGTCTCACAAGTCTCTACTGTGGGTGGGTTGCCCACTGTTCAATCCTGGGGAGTGCAAAACCACAGTCTCACAAGTCTCTACAGTGGGTTGGTTGCCCACTGTTCAATCCTGAGGAGTGCAAAGCCACAGTCTCACAAGTCATCACAGTGGGTGGGTTGCCCACTGTTCAATCCTGGGGAGTGCAAAGCCACAGTCTCTCAGGTAGATGCCTTTCTCCACTAGTTCTGGAGAGGGACTGGTGCCCAGAGTGCTTCATCCTATGAAGGACAGAGGTAGTGGATGCATGTTTCCACTGGTTCTGGAGGGGGACTGGTGCCTGAGTGCTTCATCCTGTGAAGGACAGACGGAGTGGATGCATGTCTCCACTGGTTCTGGAGGGGGACTGGTGCCCAGAGTGCTTCATCCTGTGAAGGACAGACGGAGTGGATGCATGTCTCCACTGGTTCTGGAGGGGGACTGGTGCCCAGAGTGCTTCATCCTGTGAAGGACAGGCGGAGTGGATGCATGTCTCCACTGGTTCTGGAGGGGGACTGGTGCCCAGAGTGCTTCATCCTGTGAAGGACAGACGGAGTGGATGCATGTCTCCACTGATTCTGGAGGGGGACTGGTGCCCAGAGTACATCACTCACCCCGTGACGGTCCCAGTTGCGTCGGTGTCCCTGCTAGCGGTGCTTGAGACGGCGGTGCCCTGTTCAGCGGTGCTTGAGTTGGCAGTGCCCTGTTCAGCGGTGCTAGAGACGGCAGTGCCCTGTTCAGCGGTGCTTGAGTTGGTGGTGCTCTGTTCAGCGGTGCGTGAGACGGCAGTGCCCTGTTCAGCGGTGCTTGAGTTGGCGGTGCCCTGTTCAGCGGTGCTTGAGCTTGGCGGTGCCCTGTTCAGCGGTGCTTGAGTTGGCGGTGCCCTGTTCAGCGGTGCTTGAGCTTGGCAGTGCCCTGTTCAGCGGTGCTTGAGCTTGGCGGTGCCCTGTTCAGTGGTGCTTGAGCTGGGCGGTGCCCTGTTCAGCGGTTCTTGAGTTGGCGGTGGCTTGTTCAGCGGTGCTTGAGTTGGCGGTGCCCTGTTCAGCGGTGCCTGAGTGGCGGTGCCCTGTTCAGCGGTGCTTGAGCTTGGCGGTGCCCTGTTCAGCAGTGCTTGAGCGTGGCGGTGCCCTGTTCAGCGGTGCGTGATTTGGCGGTCCTTCATTGCCCAGCTGGGCTGTGGCTGGCGGTCCTTCATTGGGCAGCTGGGCTGTGGCAGGCGGGGCCCTCCTGAGCAGCTGGGCTGTGGCTGGCAGGGACCTCCTGTGCAGCGAGGATGGGGCTGGCGCTGGCCTCCTGTGCAGCGAGGATGGGGCTGGCGGGCCCTCCTGTGCAGCGAGGATGGGGCTGGCACTGGCCTCCTGGGCAGCGAGGATGGGGCTGGGGGGCCCTCCTGTGCAGCGAGAATGGGGATGGCACTGGCCTCCTGTGCAGTGAGGATGGGGCTGGCGGGGCCCTCCTGGGCAGCTGGGCTGTGGCTGGCGGGCCCTCCTGGGCAGCGAGGATGTGACTGGCACGGCCCTCCTGGGCAGCTGGGCTGTGGCTGGCGTGCCCTCCTGGGCAGAGGGGGTAATGGCGGTCTTCTCCGCTGTGCTGCTCCTCCCAGACTTGCCGGGTTTCTTGTGGCCCTTCCCCACCTTGGGAGGAGCCACAGCTGAGTCCACACTCCCACCGGGACCCCTGGGAGCAGCTTGGGTGGCTGGAGACTTCTCCCTCTCCCGCCGGGCACTGGCCAACTTCTGGTGCTTCACAGGGTGGGGGGACTGGCTGTGCTGTGGCTCCGTGCCACACTGGCTGTCCTGGTGGCCGGTGCACTCCACATACCTGTGACCACTGGCACCACTGTTCCCGGAGATGTTGTGGCTGAGGTGCAAGTTCGGGACCTATGAGTTGATCGGGGGGGGGTGGGGGTGGAAAATAGGTTAATGCTGGCCAGGAAAAGTTGTTTGGGCACACTGGGACGGGTAGCTGGAGGGGGTTTGGGAGTTGAGGAACAGGTGGTGGATGTAGGAGGTGTACGTTTTGTGGCTTTGGGTGCAGGTGCATGCACTGGAGGCTGTCGTGAGGTGGATGGCTGTTGGGTGGGTGCGTGCCTGCATTTGTGTATCTTCGGAGGGGACGTCACAGAAACACTGGAAGAGGACACAGGGGACGTGTGTATGGTAGTGGGAGTGGTGACTGCACGTGAGCGGGGTGTGCTGGTGCGGGACGTAGTGGCTGTAGAGGTAGTGCATTCAGGTGTGAGTGTAGACGAGACTGGGAGGGAGGAGGGAGATGATGAGGAGGGGGACACAGTGGAGGCAGTGGATGTTGGTGTGTCTGTATGTGTGTGATGCTTGCGTGAGTGCCTGTTGCATGTGGGTGCTTATGTTTGCCTGAGCTTCCCTTGTGTGGTGAGGTGTGTGCAGGCTGGTCTGATTGTGTGCTTGGGATGGGCAGAGGTACAGGGGATTGGGTCTGGGTGAAAGAAGTTGGAGGGGGGAGGCTAGACACAGGGACAATGGCTGCCATCAGTGCTGAGGCCAGAGTTTGAAAGGCTCGGTGAAGGGCCGCCTGACCAGAATGAATGCCCTCCAGGAATGCATTTGTTTGTTGCAACTGCCTTTCTACACCCTGGATGGCATTCAAAATGGTAGACTGCCCAACAGTGAGGGACCTGAGGAGGTCAATGGCCTCCTCACTGAGGGCAGCAGGGGTGACTGGGGCAGGGGCTCTGGTGCCTGGGGCGAAGGTGATGCCCATCCTCCTGGGTGAGCGGGCATGAGCGAAGGCTGAGGGGCTGCTGTGAGGGCGGTGCTGGTAGGGGGGGTGGCAGCTGTACCTGTAGATGCGGGGGCACTGATGTTGCCGTCACCACAAGGGAGCTCCCATCGGAGGACGAGTCCGTGTCGCTGGTTTCAGCTCCTGTCCCCGCCGTGGAGCTCCCCTCGCCCTCCATCCCACTGGTGTATTCTGAGTCCGTAGTGTGGCCCTCCATGGCCATGTGGGATGCAGCTCCCTCATGCTCCAGTGCCACTGCTTCTCCACCTGATGATGCTAATGCACACAAGAACAGGGAAACCACAAAAAAGGGGGGAAAACAGAAGAAAGACATGTTGAGTGCATGGCTTACCGCTACCGTTGGCTGACAAGACAGACACAGAAGCCCCCTGCACTACGTCGCGCTGTTGGGCTCTACAGTGCAATTCCTGGGAAATGGCCTACAAGGCTATGGATGACATCTGCACACATAGATGACACAGGGGCATGAATAGCTGTACTTGGCACTCTACAGAGGTGGGGGGCCACACGGAGGGGCTTAGCCTACGGAACTCGCCCTGGCCTAGGGAAACCCACAGCCCTCCTCCCCCACCCAGACACCTCCACCACGCGCAAAGTCAGCTGAATGAGAGTGTACTCACCCCCTTGTGTCTGCTGTGATGCCCTCAAGCGCCCATCCAACTCAGGGTAGGCCACCGCCAGGATGCTGAACATCAGGGGGGTCATGGTTCGACGGGCACCCCTCCCACATTGGGAGGCCATACCCAGCTGAGCCTCCGCCGTCTTCTTGCTCCAGCGGAGAATGTCCTCCCATCTTTTCCGGCAGTGGGTGCTCCGTCTATGATGGACCCCCAGGGTCTGGACGTCCTTGGCGATGGCACGCCAAATATCCTTCTTTTGGTGGGCGCTGAACTACATGAAATGTACAGGGGAAGAAGAGAAGTCTTTACCAACTGCGCCATCAACGTGAGTGGCCCCCATCCCTACCCTTCCCATGTGGCACATGCACCCACCGTCTTTCATGCACGCAGAACTCTGCCCCCTTCCTTCTTTCAACCAGCCCTCTCCACACAGGCATAGCCCATACAACATGCTCCCTGTGTACTTACCTATTGGTCTGGAGGACCGTAGAGTAGCTTGTAATGGGGGAGGACCCCATCGACGAGCTTCTCCAACTCCTCCGATGTGAAGGCAGGGGCCCTTTCCCCAGATGCACGAGCCATTGTCTCTTTCAGACCGAGGTCACAGCAGCACTTGTAGTGTAGGTCCTCTCCTGTCAAAGATCAGGTATCGAGTGATTCAACAGATAGAAAATGGCGGTCACGTTCGCGGCGGTCACGTCCGCGGCGGTGCGTACCATCACCGCCGGCGTACATCGTCATTGGCTCCTGGGACCCATAGGGTCCAGTGTTAACCAATGCAGCATTGTGCCGCGGTCTTCGACCGCCAACCGCGACGGTGTACAACACTAGCGCAGTTACCTCATATCCCATTGTCCCACTTTACAGGTCAGGTAGCCGCCATTTCAGGGGCCCACATGGCCTAATTACCAGCTGCGTAACACATGCATAGGCCTAGTCTCAACACACATACAGGCCACATTTTGTGTATGAATGGTGTTCTGTGTAGACTGTGGGTACATACCTCTGAGTTGTTTGACTCTGTGCTCGCTGTTGTCCTTTATAGGCACCGTCCGCTGGGACATCTGAGGAGATGGCGGAATCCTCCGGTGTACCAACCGCTGGTGGACCTGTCGACAATGGAGGAAAGACATTTGATTATCACCTACAGTTTTGACCGTGCCACAATCCAGGAACTGTGTACACATTTGGAGCCTGACCTGATGTCAGCAATCCGCCATCCCACAGGAATTCCCCCTCAAGTGCAGGTGCTATCAGTGCTCCATTTCCTTGCAAGTGGGTCTTTTCAAACAACTGTGGCCATGGCATCAGGGATGTCCCAGCCTATGTTTTCCAACGTATTGTCCAGAGTTTTGCCTGCCCTGCTGAAACACATGCAGAGCTACATCGTTTTCCCTTAGGTGGAGGATTTGCCTACAGTGAAAGGTGACTTCTATGCCCTTGGACATATCCCCAACATCATAGGTGCCATTGATGGGACCCATGTTGCTTTGGTCCCCCCCCACAGGAGTGAACAGGTGTACATGAACCGGAAGAGTTATCATTCCATGAATGTACAGATGGTATGTTTGGCAGACCAGTACATCTCCCATGTGAATGCCATGTTCCCTGGCTCAGTGCATGACGCCTACATCCTGCGGAATAGCAACATCCCTTATGTGATGGGTCAACTCCAGAGGTACCGTGTGTGGCTATTAGGTGACTCTGGTTACCCCAACCTGTCATGGCTACTGACCCCAGTGAGGAATCCCAGGACAAGGGCAGAGGAATGCTACAATGAGGCCCATGGGCGGACTAGGAGGGTGAATGAGCGGACCTTTGGGCTCCTGAAGGCCAGGTTCAGGTGTCTGCATATGACAGGTGGATCCCTATTCTACTCACCAAAGCAGGTTTGCCAGATCATCGTGGCCTGCTGTATGCTTCACAACTTGGCTTTGCGACGATAGGTGCCTTTTCTGCAGGAGGATGGTCCAGATGGCAGTGTTGTGGCAGCTGTGGAGCCTGTGGACAGTGATGAGGAGGAATCAGAGGAAGAAGACATGCAGAACAGGGACTCAGTGATCCAGCAATATTTCCAGTGAAACACAGGTGAGAATACATTCCTGACTACTACATGTACTTTTACACTTCCACTTCTATCCTGTCTGTCGTTTTCACCCAGTGTATGGTCACTGAGTTGTCACTTTCCCTTACGGTTTCACAGGTGTGGGTCCCAACGTGTCTCATCTGCTTGGATTCCTCATGGACTAGAGCTGTGTGACATAGGTATGTTGACATTACATTTGAAAGAGCATTTTGTCACTGTAATTGCAAATACACTATTTCGAAATCACAGTCAGACTCCAGATCTTTTGGTGCTTTAGGTGTGTTTATTTAAATTCAAAATATTGGAGGGGGAAGTTAATGGTGAGGGTTGATGGCGGAGGAGTGTCCATGGCATAGTCCAGTCTATTAGTCTCACATGTGCATTGCCCATATGGGCATAGGAAGTGGAGCTGGGGCAGTTTCAATATGGACAGGGTGACAAAGCGGGACAGTGGGATGACAATCAGGGTGGTCTTATTTCTTGGCGGGGCTCTTGGCATCGTGCTCTGTCTTGTTCCTGTATCTCAGGGACCGTTTGCAGGGTGGTTCTCCGTCTGCAGGGGGTGGGGTGCTGGTGTGGTGGTCCTGTTGCGGTGCCTCCTATCCACTAGCACTGGCAGAGGTGGTGGGCAGTTAATCGTCCATGCTAGTGTCAGGGGCCCCTTGTAGTGCCACAGTGTCCCTCCTGGTGTTGAGTACTTCCTTCAGCACCCCTACGATGGTGACCAGGGCGGAGCTGATGATTCTGAGTTCCTCCCTGAACCCCAAATACTGTTCCTCCTGCATGCGCTGGGTATCCTGAAACTTGGTCAGTACCGTTGCCATCGTCTCCTGGGAGTGGTGGTATGCTCCCATGATGGAGGAGAGGGCCTCGTGGAGAGTGGGTTCCCTTGGCCTGTCAACCCCCTGTCGCACAGCAGCCCTCCCAGTTCCCTTGTGTTCTTGGGCCCCCGTACCCTTGACCGTGTGCCCACTGCCACTGCCCCCAGGTCCCTGTTGTTGTTGGGGTGGTGGGTTATCCTGAGTTCCCTGTAGTGGTGGACACACAGCTGATTGACGTGTCCTGGGACGGAGATATGGGCCCGCTGGGTGGGTGCTGTGCTGGTGTTTCCTGAGGGGGGGTGGTCTGTGGTGGCCTGTGCCTGTGTGAGGGGAACCGACTGTCCCGAGGCCCCCGATGGTCCGGGCTGGTCATCTAGATCCAGGTGGACAGAGGTGCTGTCATTACTGTGGGCCTCTTCTGTGGGTGATCTGGACATGTCTGGACCCTCCTGTCTGGTGACGTTGGGTAGTAGTCCTGCAGGGGTGGAAAGGCATGATTATTGCATCTGTGTGTGTCATGGTGTGAAATGGGTGGGTGACCGTGTACCCCAGTGCTGGCATTCCTGTGTGGGAGCTTGTGTGATGATGGTTTAGGGGGGTGTATGGGTATGTGCAGTGGGCATGCTTTAGTGATGGGTGTCCATGTGTTGTTGTTGCATGCAGGGCTTGGAGTTGGGATGTGTGGTTTGTGATATTGGTACATTTGTGAGGAGTTGGAGTGATAGGGGTGGGGGTGAGGGTGGAGGTATGTGATAGCATGCAGGTAGGGTGGGGGATGTAATAGTTAAGATTTGACTTACGAGAGTCCATTCCTCCACTGACTCCTGTGAGGCCCTCAGAATGCAGAATCACCAAGACCTGCTCCTCCCATGTTGTTAGTTGTGGGTGAAGAGGTGGGGGTCCGCCGCCAGTCCGCTGAACCGCCTGGTGGTGTCTTGAGACCACGGAACGCACCTTCCCCTGTAGGTCGTTCCACCTCTTCCTGATGTCCTCCTGATTTCTTGGGTGTTGTCCCACTGCATTTACCCTGTCAACTATTCTTCGCCATAGCTCCATCTTCCTTGCAATTGAGGTGTGCTGCACCTGTGATCCAAATAGCTGTGTCTTTACCCGGACGATTTCCTCCACCATGACCCTGAGCTCCCCCTCCGAGAACCTGGGGTGTCTTTGCCGTGCCATGGAGTGGTGTAGGTGATGTGTGGGGTGGTGTGTGTGGTGATAAGTGTGGTGATATGTAGTGGGGTGTGGTGTTTTGTGCGTGGAAGTTGTGTTGGTGATGGTGTTGTGTGCCTATGGATGCTAGTTTATTGATGGTGGTGTCTCTCTCTGGCCTTCTCTCTGTAATTGTTGTCGTAGGTGTTTGTGAGTGATGTGGGTGTGTGTTTTATATTGTATTGGGTGTGTGGGAGTGGTGTGTGTATGTGTATCAGGTGTGTGTATTTCGAATTGTCCAATGTGGCTGTGTTTTGTAGATGTGTGTGTATTTTGAGCGCAGCAGTGTGTACCGCCAATGGAATACCGCGGCTGAAAGACCGCCACGTGGATTCATGTGTTGTGATAATGTGGGCATATTTCTGTTGGCGTGACGGTGGAGGTTTTGTTTTTGCCAGTTTAACACTGACCTTTGGTGTGGCGGACTTGTGTGGGTGTCTGAATTTTGTCGGATTCCAAGATGTGGGTCATAATAGCTGTGGTGGAATACCGCGGCCGTGGCGGTGTGTTGGCGGTCTTCTGCACAGCGGTAAGCGTCTTTTACCGCCAATGTTGTAATGACCACCTTATTCTCTGTAAAATACGAGATTTGATGCCACTTGCAAACAATCAATAAGATGCATACCAATCTTAATATATATATCCTAGTGGCGGTCGTCACTAGATAGTTATAGTTAGGACCTAGTTACTATAGAAAAAATATTTTTGGACTTGCCTATATCTTTGGCGCCGGTTGAAGAATCTTCATTAAGTTTACCAAAACAAATACAATGCTCAGTTCAGCTGCTGTCTGGAAAGTTTCGGGTGGTTTGTCAATCGGGGCCTGAGAAAAAGAGGGGGTCACAAAACACATTTTCCCCAGGCATTTTTCCTTAGGGATTTTGAACATGACTACAGCATGAATTGCTGGATGGAGTTACACCAAATTTGGCAGAAAGGTTGCTCTTGGTTAAGAAAGAGCTCTTCTTGTTATTTCGTATAAATCCATTCAGTAGTTTTTGACATATTAAAGAAAAATACAATTTGTATGAATAGGGACGTGAAGCCTCCATGAACCCTTCAGATCTTGTGCTGAGATCTGATTGCTGCCAGCACGTCAACAAGGAAGAGTTGTCAGTAATCTTGGGAGTCCGCACCAGCGGAGCCCCAAAAAAAAAAAAGATAAGAAATAAGAAAATGCTCTGGTGCTGTGGTCCCAGAAGGACCACCCCCAGGGTAATCAAGAACTTTAAAAAAATTATTTGCTGTGAATTTGTGATGGGATCGGCAATCCCCGTCAAAATAAAAAAAAACAAGTGCAGTCTTTTGTGCATATTTTACTAAAGCCCCCAGGTGGTCTAGGGTCCCTGGGGCATATAAAGAATAAAGGAGGGAGGCACACGGCCCCCCCCTCCTAGGCTTATTTATGCCCTAGGCACCAACACCTCCCGAGGGCTTATATTCAATTGTATGCAGGGCGCCACGTGGCCCCTCTGCAGCCCCAGGGACAGCCACCTCTCTAGGGCTAAACTAATAATTAATGCCAGGGGGGCTGTGCAGCCCCCATGCAGCCCTGGGGACCGCTACCTACCCATGACCAAAGATGCAATTATTGCATAGGGGCCCATAGGGCAGCCTGCAGCTTTGGGACCTCCACCTCCCAGGGATAAAGATGAAATTGATGCAGAGGGCCTGTAAAGCTCTCCATAACCGCAGGGACCATCACCTCCCTGGGACAATTCATTTCACATTAAGGAGGGTCATGTGCCCTCCCACAGCCCCGGAAACCACCACCTCACTGGGGATGAAATGAAATAATAAAGGGGTTCCATTGTAGAACCTCGGCCAAAGGGACAGCACCTCCCAGAGGCAAAGTTTGAGGTTGGATGGGATCCATGTCCCCCCCTGTAGTAGCTAATAATGGCCTTGGGAACCACCATCCGCCTGGGCTAGCTCCTGCTTTGTCTTGGTGTCCCACCACCGGGGCATAGCTGTTTGCTCTGACTTGGCAGGAGAGTTGACAGCTCCCATCAAGTTAGCATCTCCCTGTTTGTGACAGCCATGCCAGCTCCCTCAGGGGGCGGGGAGCCAGCTGGGACCACGGGGGACCTAAGGGTCCCCCATCGGTCCCATTGCACACTCCCCCGCAGTCCCATTGCACACTGGGTGCCCTGTGGGGAACCCAGAACAGATGGCTGGGCTCCAGGGGATGGGGTCCACGGGGCCAAAATTGGCCATGGGAAGGGGGCCACTAGATTTCACTGGACCATTTTTAGCGTCAGTATGAATGCCTGTCTAAGGCAGGCATTAATATGATGTGCCCATTGAAAACAATGGGCGTCTCTGTGCTTTTCTGCATTCACTCCATAATTTATGGTGCTAATCCAGCAAAGCGCCTCATTAGCGCTGTCAATTATGACCCTAACGTAGACACAACCACTATGGTGCACCATTTAGTCAATACAGTGCACACATGGTGTTGTTAGGGGGATACAATGGGGCACTCAAAAAGTGGCGCATCATGAATGTTCCACCACTTTTCCATAAATATACCCCTATATATCTTAAGGCCATACCCAGGTTGATAGGGTCCCTTGGTCTGAAATTGGCCGGGGTGGGGGGGCTGCATGGCCCCCCTCCCCAAAAATATGAAAACATGTATAAGTGCAAACCCAGGGGATGGGGTTCCCGGGGCCCAAATAGGCTGGGGTAGGGAGGTCGCTTGGCCCCCTCATCAAATTATTTAAGGCCAGGCCCTAGGGGATAGGGTTTCCGGTGCTGAGATTGGCCAGTGGAGTGGGGCCACAGGCCTCCCTCCCCTACACTGCATATTTACCCAATGAGGTAGCACTTACTAACTAACAAGTCGAAAGTGCTCCAGTTGGGTCAACATTTTGTGCAAACCGTTCACTCTTGTTGGATGAAGTAGCAGGTGAGCTTCAGTTCTGGGCATGATGACCATTTCACAGAAATGTAACGTAAAGCCCAAAGCACTTACAGATATAAACATAGCAGGTGTCTCAGTTGAGGCTCCACTTCTGGGAAGGACAAATGATCCTTACTCCTTGGCTTGGTGAATGCAAATCAAGTATGTTTACTCTGCAATTCCATTTTGAAAAACAATGTGAAACCCTTTGTGGAGGTGAATGCATCTTTCATCAATTGGAGTGCAATCAGACACTCTCACACCCACACAAACCCTCTCACATCCACTCCCACTCCTAGGCAGACACTCTCACAGCCACTGCCACACCCAGGGACACCCTCTCAAACCTATTCCCCTACCCAGAGAGACAGGCCCTGCGACCAACTCCTGAGGTGCATGGCCAGCATGGGGTTGGTGGGTTAGGGGGATTGGGTACAGGGTCTGACTGCAGGCCAGGCCCTTTAGCTAACCCCTGTTGTGCACTGCCTTTTGCCATGCACAGCGTGAGGATGGGTGGTTATTTGGGGTTGGTTGCAGGGCCTAGCCACAGTGCAGACCCTGCGGCCAACCCTCGCCATGCAAGGTCGAGGGCTGTACGCGGTGGTGGTTGGATTAAGGTGTAGCAATGAAAATTACTTTATGTTAAAGAAAACATATATATTCACTGAAAAAAACAGAGGTTGGTGGGACATTATAGCTAAGAAATATAATTAAAAAAACATTAGAAATTCACTTAAAAAACCAAAGGTTACAGGTACATTACAGTTAGGTTCTGGATTTACTAGCACAAAACCATAGAAATTCAGCAGTTATAGTTAGAGTTATTTCAAGTAATTATAACCCACCCCTAAGGTAATTAAAATGTGCACCTTCACCATACACAGCTAATTACTTCACATATTACATCATTGATGAGATCTTGTATGGTATCTTTGATATTATCTTTGCAACATTTGCAATAAAATTATTGATAAGAAAACTGTGCATGGCAAGGGCTCAAGTTATAGTTACCTTGTGGTTGGCGGCCATTGGATTGCCCATGATCTAATGGTAAGGTCAGGTACCTGCCATTTTAGGATGTGAACCCGTGTATTTTTCAATGTTAAGTGCATTACCACCACACAAACTGGTGGCTAGTTTGTTTACCAATATAAAATGCATACAACACTCTTTTTGACAAATGTCTCACATTATATTGTAATGCTTTACTGTATTTAACATTGATAATGATGTGTTGTACTTAATACATCCTTTAAAAGAATTTTTGAAAAAGAAACAAAAAACTAATGTGTTAAAGTACATTTCAAATGTATAATATACACATTATTTTTATAAAAATAACAGACATGTAAAACAATGTTATTCTAAGTTGCAACATCAATAAAAAATGTGTACATATATTTTCACAAAAAATATGTAACTAAACAAAGACATGAGACATGTGTTGATTAGGAAAGTATTGTTTGACCATTTTGAGTGATAATATATTTTTCTTAAATTTAGATATATGAACCCAGGGAGATGTAGAAGCTGACATCCTGAAGTGTTCAGACCTTTTCCAGACCTTGCCACCATGGTAAAAAGGACATTATTAAAAAAAAAAAAAATTGAAGAGTCAAACTATTCTGGATTTATGTCATCAGCTGGAGCCACATTTTCTGCCTCACAATAGGACTCCCACAGCAATATCACCTATAGTGAAAATCATAAAAGTGCTCAATTTTGTAGCCACAGGACCCTTCCAATACACTGTGACAGTATCTGGAGGTGTGTCACAACCAACCTTTAGTGGTGTCCTATAAGTGGTCCTTTCTTCAGTGATGAGACACATCAACCGTTTCATCCAGTTTTCACAACATGAGTATTCTGAAAATATTAATGGAGAGTTTTATACTTTGTGTAAAATGGGATGAGATATTGTTGCTCAATATTTTTTTTTACTTTCATATAGGAGACTCAGTTTATCCTAACCATCCATGGTTGTTAGCACATCTGAGGAATCCACCAATGCCAAGGTAAGTCTGCTTCAATGAGGCCTATGGAATAACATGGAAACCAGTGGAGCAGGTTTATTGGCTCATGAAGGCTGGATTTCAGTGTCTGGAAAAGACCAGTGGAGACCTCTTCTACTAACCCAATAACATGTAAGGTACAAGACAACATGGGTTTTATTTATTGTTTACTTTTTAAAAACAATAATGGAAGATAGAAATAAGGAAAGAAAATACCAAGAGGAATACACCAGTCTTTGACTTTATCCTATTTACATGTATTAATCAAACAGAAATAAACGTAAACATGTTGAAAGGAAAATGAAAAATGAAAAAACAATTTAAACAATCAGTCATTGTGGATGAAACTATTTTTGTAGGGGCTAAATTGTTTGAAGTCCAATGTACAAAATGCAACTTTCCTCAAAAAAGGTAAATGTGTCCAACATATAGTCCACCGAGTAAATGGTAGTCACACACTGGTGGAACTTAGGTTCTGTATCTCTTGCTAGTGATGGTGGAGGTCTTGCTATCCTCTCCTGGTAGTCCGGATGAATGTTCCCTGCTGGGCGGTCCACAGATGCAGAGACTTGGGTGGGTAGAGATGTTTCCTGCTTTGGCAGGGCCTTCCAGTCTGTGGCTGAGACTGGTGTATTTTGTTCAGATGTTGAAGGACCATGGACAAGGGAAGGTTGTACAGGAAAAGCCATGCACGTTTGGTGATAAATGTCAAACATCATCCCAGACAGTGAGTTGATATTCTGCATCTCTAAATTGTGCTCCCTCTGCACCAGCTTAAAGTACTGGAGTTCTGTTTTGACCTGGCCTATCATGTCTTTGGACTGCTGTAGGGTTCCCAAGATGTGGTCAATAGCGGTTTGGGAGACAGTGTACCCACTGGCCTCAGTTTGTTAGCCCACATATTCCCTCCACAGCACCTTCACCCACTACCCTGTGCCGTTGATGCAGTGTGCCACATTCCACTGGGACCAGGCTTAACTGAAGGCAGCTGTGGTGTTGGCTTAACGACAGCCATGATTCTGGGGCACTTAATGAGTGTTATATTCCTTTGAACACAGGAAATGGAGGTATCCTGAGGCTGAGGTGTTGCAGCTGGGGTAGGAGGTATAGGTGTGGGCTGAGTATGACTCACTGGAATTGTCTGCCCACACAGACCACATGGACAAGCTGCTCTACATCATCTGGACATGCAAGAGTGGTATCCTCTCTGTAGGTTTGATCCTGGTCTAGAGTGGAGGTGTCCTCAGTGGCAGACAGTGGTCCACTGTGAGACCTAATATGGGTTTTGAATAATCAGAAAGTAAAAGTCTGGATTGCACATCAAATTTGTCTTCAGGTACAATGAAGCAACTTAAGAGTTACAAAATGATTAATAGGATGATTAGACCTTTCTGTGATTTTGTGAGTTATATTTACAGGTTAATTTACACACACGCAAACTTCAGAAATAGTTGTGAAGAGATGTCCTGAAAAGACAAAGATTATTTAGTAAGTGTACAATACATGTACCAAACATCCAACCCAACACAGTAGAGAGTAACACTGAGAACTAAACCGTTCCAAGGCCTACCAGGCTAAAAAACATACTATTATACAATTTAGGAGAAATTATGACATTAGTCGTCATCTGAACATTGCAAAGTGCATTGTTTATCAGTACCACTTATATATGGTATACAACAAGACATGATAGACAATTTATAATTCAACTTACTGTGATTTGTAAAACTAATTATATCAATCTAATCAAATGACAAGAAGGTGACAAAGTACTGGATATACTTCATAAATAGCATTTTAATTGATAGCATAAAATGGTGATTGTCAAAGGCATGAAATTTTGACATATGTGCATAGGTGCAAGAAAAGAGAGAATGACCAACATCACATTCCAAAGTTATTTTCCAGAGACAAAAACAGGGCATCATGGTAGTTATAGTCATTTCTGTTCATCATTAACAGCACTTGTAAAAATCTGAGTTGAACACACTTATTAAAATATCCTCAGTAGAACTGAACACACGTTTACAACACTTAGGACCAGATGTAGTAGGTAAAATTTTACGAATCGGAAATAGCGACTCCATGCGAATCGCTATTTCCGACTCACAAAACCAAATGCAAGAAAGACTCGTGATACCAAATTGCGAGTTGCAGAGGTGTCGCACCGCATTTTGTGACCTCCGTCTTTAGCAAGGTCGCAATTTACGAGAAAGGTGTCACAAATTGCGACTGACTCGCAAATTGCCTGCAGGTGCAAGAGAACAGTTGGGAAACCCACTTCCTGGCTCTTGGTGATGACATCAGAACCAGGAAGTCACCAAATAGAACTGGGAGGAGGGAGGACCACACCCATCCCAAACTGCTGCGCCACACCCAGGGAAGAGGAGCTGCAGCAACCATGGAGGAGACAGGCAGTGCTGGCAGAAGGAGAAAGATTAAATTTTCAGACAAGGAGTTGGGGGTCCTTACAGAAGAGTGCTGCCTGCACCCTGATGAACTCTTCGGAAAGGCAGCACTGGGTGTCCCTGACACTCAGAAGAAAAGATTATGGCAACAAATACAAGACAAAACAAATGCCATTGGGGTAAGTCACCGCACCCTAGAGGAAATACGCAAAAGGTGGTATGACCTGCGCTCCAGGACCAAGAAGAGGGTTGCGGAGCGCATGAGGGAGATGAGGGGCACCGGAGGAGGCCCATCCACCGTACCACCACCCACAGCCTTGAAAAGCATGTTGGAGCAGACACTGGAGCCAGAGGCCGTACTGGGCATGGGAGAATTGGACAGTTCAGAGCCTGGGACATCAAAAAGTGAGTACCATGAGATATGCTTTGACACCCACAAATGCAGTAAACACACTATCCCAGTACACAGCAGCAGGCACCACCAGACTAGCTCCATTCCAGTCTAGCTACCTCTAGAATTGTGCATTATGGGCAATGTAGTACAGTGGTTCAAATATAGGCAGATGTTTATTATGAGTCATAAAACAGATGTGCGAGAATGTCCCACAGGTCCCCTACAAGGCACCCCCAGCAGCGAACAAAGGCAGGGAAAGGTACATGGGCCAGACCCACAGCAGGAGCCCGCCAGTGACTCAGCAGGGCCCAGCAGAACACCACCAGGGTCCATGGAAGATCTAACGCAGGACATGGAGGCAGCAGGAATAGCACCAGGGCCCAGACCCACAGAGAGGCGCACAGAGCCAGCAGATGGAGCAGTGTGCAGTCTGTGCCCTGGGATGATGTAGCAGACGTAGAGTTTGCTGGACTGGAGACATCACTGATTCAGGGTCAGCACCTACAGAACAGACAATTAAGGTCAATAAACAGAAACCTGAATAGACTGCAGAACACAATGACCATTGGGATGGCAAATGTGGACAGTCAGTTCCTATACATGAACCAGCATCTGGGGAACTTGACACAGGCCATTGAACATTTGGTCACTGAACTTGTGGCAGACAGGGTACAGGCAAGGCGCAGGAAGCGCAGCACTGCCGCCCGCTTTGACCGACTGGCAGCATCCATTGGGCGCCTTGTAACTAATACCACATGCCTGTCAAGGCGTACAGTCAGCCTCCAGGTTGAACTTGGGCAGTTCACAGAGGATGTGGCACGGGGGATTGGCCGCATCAGCCATGCAGTAGACCTAATGGAGAGCAGGCAGGCTGCAAGGGGCACAGGGGATACCCCGCAGGACAGCGAGGAGGGGTCGACCATAAGCAGTGTGTCTGCCAGCGATTTCCGTGTGCTGCAGAGTAGCAGTGCACAGCAGGGGTCAGGGGTCAGGGGACCCATCAGGAATGAGCCATGGTGGCCGCAGTAGGAGGAGGGTGTGAGCCACCAAACTGGACTCTGAATAAGGCACATGCATTTAATGTGTCTTAAATGACAATTGACAATTCAAGACTGTGGCATACAGCACTATTCTATATTTTTCACAGTTTAGAACTGAAAAGGTTTTGTTTGTTTCACTACATAACTGGGCTATGTGTGTCTGACATTAGTGAGTGTGGTCATGGTTGCTACGTACCTGCCAAAGTATTGGGTTGCAATGTGGTTCTGTCTCTGTCTGCCCTCATTTGCGATGCTTCTATCCCCAGGCTGTCGGTGCGGTAGCTCTTGCTCCTCATTCTCCGTGTCTGTGTCTTCAGGGGTGAGTTGTAGCCCACGTTTGGTGGCAATGTTGTTTAGGATGGCACAGGTGGCAGCTATCTTGCATGCTGTTTCAGGGGCATACTGGAGTGCACCTCCACTTTTGTGGAGGCATCTGAATCTTGCCTTTAACAAGGCAAAGGTCCTCTCCACTACAGTTTTGGTCCACCGATGTGCACTGTTATATCGCCTCTCGTTCTGATTGCCAGGAGTTAGGTACGGGGTGAGTATCCATGGTCTCTGGGCATATGCACTGTCAACTGTTTGACAAATAAGGCAAATTTAGCAGGGCATCAATGGGTTACACAGTGACTTGTATGTATGGCTTCAGGATGTAGTCAGCAATACCTAATAGATATCCGTCTCCAAACTCCCCACGTTCTAGGCGTTGGTGTATCCCACTGTGCCTGAATATGTATGAGTCATGTGTACTCCCTGGATATTTAGCTACAATGTCAGTAATGACATTATGGGCGTCACATACAACCTGGATGTTTAGTGAGTGGGTACATTTCCTATTGCTGAACATATATTCCAGATTTGCAGGAGGGCAAATTTGTATATGTGTCCCGTCCACACACCCTATTACATGGGGGAAGTTGACAATTCTGCAGAAGTCCAACTTGGTGCTGTTAATTTCTGCCTCATTCCTGGGTAGGTATATATATCTGGACATGTGTGTGAGTATGGCATCTAGGAAACATCTGAAGAATCGTGAGAGTGCACTTTGGGATACCCCACCTGCCACAACAATCATCCCCTGATAGCTACCCGAGGCCAAGAGGTGCAGTGAGCATAGCACTTGCACATGTGTAGGGATGGCACTGCTGCGCATTGTCTGTCATTGAAGCTGAGGATTCAGTAGTTCAATTAATTCTAAGATTGCAGCACTGCTCAGTCTATATTTGTCATATATATCCTCCACGTTTGTTGAAATAGTGTCTGCCTCGCTCGGTATATTCTCTCCTGTCTCTGCCTCCTCCTCCTCTGCTGAGCGGCCTGGACTCTCCTCCTTCCTGCTATCACATACAGTTCAGCCATTTTTAGTCACCCAGATGCCTTCTGGGTCTCCTTTTATACTTTGGTTCTGGTTACCACCTGCTCTGAATCAGTGGTAATCTGGATGTGCAAAATGGGCTTTTTGCAAATCGTCGTAATTTGCGACTGGCTTTTGCATATGGTTTGCAACTCGCAATTTGAAACTTCTTATTTGCGGGTCGCAAAATCAGGTCGCAATTTTTGTGAGTCGGTGCTGTGTCGCATCGCTTTTTGCATTTCAGAAATGGGATTTTTGCATCCCATTTTGTATTTTGCGAGGTCGCAAATAGCGAATCAGGCCATTTGCAACTTGCAAAACTTTGCTACATCTGGCCCCTTAGACACATATGTGAATGATGTAACTATGTGAAAAGGACACTTGGGTGCACTATTCAATTATGTGGAAATAGATGGAGTTTGGAACCTGTTTTCTTTAGTACATCACCATACATTGAGAGCAACCTACAGACTAGGCAAATGCAAGGAATTATCCATGGTGAACAACACACACTATGACAACCCATATTGATGCTTGTTAAAAAGAGAAATACAACCATAATGCTACCAATTTGTTGCTAACAATACATTTTGATATTTTAAGATTTTATATATATGTTTTAATAATGAGGGTCTAACAACATTATCAACAGCTAACTTACGCAGGTAATCTACACATTTGATTAGTTTGTACTCCACCGGGGATTCCTGTGAAGCCTACAGGATGTAGGATCTGCAAGACCTTTTCCTCCCAGGGGAAAAAAGTAAGAGGGGCAGGGAGAACACCCTCCAGTCCTGGGCCTTCAGGTGACACTTGAAGTCCAAGGAATGCACTCTCCCCCACATGTCACTCCACCTCTTACTAATTTCCTCCTGTGTGCACAGGTTGTTTTCAACAGCATTCACTCTGCAACTATTCTGGCCCAGATTAACTTTTTCTGAGATATGGTAGTATTTTGTACTTGGGCTCTAGATAATTGTGGCTCTACTCTGGTTTCCTCCACCATGTATGATAATTCTCCCTCTGAAAAAATGTGGATTCCTCCTCCCGAACATAATGAGAGACTAGTAAAATATGACACATGGGCCCACAAGTTAATAAAAAAAAACTTTAGAAATAAAACAAATGAAAAATGAACAGAGAGAGAAAAAAATAACCTGACTCCTGAATGACTAATTCAGCAGCAAAATGGTGTTCTGCAGTGCAATGGAAAGGATCATCGTCTGAAATGGATTGTGTTTTATAGTGTGGTTTTCAGGTGGCCAATATACATCAGGTGTGTGCTTCTAGAATCCATCCAATAACCACATCCTTTGTACAATGTTGAGCGGGTCCCGTAAGGAGCTCTTGCCATCAGGAATCCACTGCTGGAACAACGCCAGTATGGCTGTGAAACCTAAATATGCTCAGTGCAACTCCCCACCCTGGTGGCAAAGGGGTACTGCTAGCTAGCACTGGAGTTGGCTGCACTGGCAGCGCTGGACGTTTTACACAGCAAACTCCACTCTGGTGATGCAGGCAGGGGTTCAGCCATCCTATGTCTAAATACGAAGATTGGAAACTCCTCCAACTTGACAGAGTACTTGAACCCACTGTCACGGCAGGATGACGGAACTCTGGTCAAGATCAAAATCAGGCTCTTATTTTTTCTGTCAGTGATGACTTTCACTGAAATGTAAATGCTTTTATTTTTGTAGTATCATTAGATAATTACACTTAGGTTTCAACATTTTTTACACTTCGTATATTAATGACCGACCTGCCCCTTCCACACTGCTCCCTCATTTGAAAACATAGTGAGAAGAAAGAAAGAAAGAAAGAAAGAGAGAAAGAAACAAACATGAAAGAAACCACTACGTAAAACCAGTCAACATCAGACTGCCTAAAAGCTCTTCTAAAATTGACTGTGTTTTGGCGAAAGCCAACCCTCTTTCTCATCTAGCTGGGATGACGCATGGGACAAAATGTGTTTACTGGGTACGTGACCCAAACAGCCTAGTATGTTAACTTCAGTAAAAGACAGCCAAGAGGAAATCTCCACAAGAAAGAATTAATTGTTCTTGAGATAGAGAACCCCTTCATTTCGTCCTACGTTTCCTAGTCAAATGATCCAGCATGCAATTAAAGTCTAGCACACAATATAAATTAGCTAGCGATCCCCATTTGTGGCAGGGTGACGCATAAAGGTTTAGTCTATTTGAGATTCTGTTTGGGTGTAATTGTTCGAGGGCAGAGTTCTGATCAATATGTGAACCATTTCTCAGTTTTCCTGCAGAAATCATATGGTACACTTTAATGTCTTCATGCCAAGTGAATAATACATGCATACTATCAATATACATACCAACGCATAATTAACATATGGTGGGTCCTGTATTCATAAATTCATTTCATATCAATCACTGTTTTATTTCAGTTTTCTTCAATTTTTAGTAGACCCGCTGCATAACTTGACATGTTAATATGTCATTTCCTTTTTCCTGTTATCACAGCAGAAAGGATCTTGACTCCAACCTTTCTAGCAAAACATCCTTTGTTTGGCATGAAAGCGTTCCACTGTTATCCCCTCTTATCTATCCAGCTTAGCCAGCAGATCAAACCTTAAGAACAGAATTCATTTACTTTGTATTAAATTAACCTAGTTAAGAAGTTTCAATTTTGGCAGAAAGATGTATAAATCAGAACGAAAAGAACAGATCTCCCTTTTCACAGTTTCTCGTTTACTTTCAATACATGCTCACAGTAAGGCTTTTGTTCTTGCAAAGTCGCACTGTATTTAAATACTATAAACATAGCAAAAATTACCTTCTTGAAATTACACTGGGGTTGCTAGAGTACATCATGTCTATAATGACCTCAGTGTTGCATGACTAACTTTACTGCTTCAAAACGCTTCTAAATTAGTTTAGACAGATGGGTCTTGTCCAAAGGAAATCAATGCGTTTTTGTGAGTCTGACTTAATTTTTATGCAGCCAGCACTTTGAGATGAAATTAAAATATGTATGAAAAACATATTAAAGTTTCCCCTGGGTTCATGGTTGTTTGTACATCTACAGGGTGTTAAAGAGATGATTTAAAAACAAGTCATATGAGGGATCAAAGAGCGCAAACGATGATTTATGGTCCAGCATGACATTTTCGACACTTTGGGCCTAATGTCCAATGTTTTTGAAGCAATAATTATCATTTCATTTATAAAGCGATGGTTGTATTTCTCCAGTGCGATTCAATATGCCATACTGTATCATATGGAGAGTCCTCACAGATGAAAAGGTACTTAAGTTTGTTGGAGAATTCTGTCACTGTTAAAGGTATGTCTCAGGAGCTCTGCAATCTATGCTTTATGTCTCAGATATTTTGAGACATCACCTACAGTCTTGTACTTGGACCTGTTAAATAGGAAGCGTCATTAGAACAAGCATTGAAACCTCAATAGGTTTTACTTATTTATAGTGTAGAAGATTGTCGTTCATTTATATTTTTGTAAATCATCAATGTGCAAAATGAAGTTTCACCCTCGATTACATATGTGCACACTACTACTGCTTTTAAAAAGATATTCTTATGTTTTATAGAAGTGTGTTTTACTTTTTAACTAGGCCTCAAGTGGTCTTATCAGCAATGTCTCTTTAAAGGAAAGTCACCGGTCACCACTGTATTTTCCCTTCACTGTTTGTAATTTCTCCAGTACACAGTCAAACATCCTAATATTTATTGACGTCCATTGTCATTGTTCATGATGTTCTCGATGAATGTTCCCAGCTCAGTCACAAAACAGCAACTATTGTTTCAAGGTCTTTCCGATAGCTCACTATACACAATTCATTAATGATAGCTTGCTTTGGTTCATCTATCTAGTTTGTTCTTCCATCTCAGGATGGTATTAGCAAAGAGCTGATACAACAATTATTCATCTAGTTATATAGGGCCAGATGTAGGTAACTAAAAAATTGCGAGTCGGAAATTGCGAGTCATTGCGACTCGCAATTTCCGACTCATAATATGGTATCCAACACGAAAAAGCAACTTCATTTTGCCACTCGCAAATGAAGTCGCACCGCAGATTGCGAGTCCGCTGTTTGCGAGGTCGATTTTTGCGACCTCGCTAAAAATGAACACGCAAATTGCGAGTGGGTGTCGCAAATTGCGACTGTGCCGCAAATTGAATGCAGGTGCAGCAGAACACTCTGGAAAACACTTCCTGGCTCTTGATGATGACATCATAGCCAGGAAGTTTACTAATACACCTGGGAGGAGGGAGGACCACACCCATTTCCAACTGCTGAACAGCCAACAGGAGGAACAGCAGCTACAATGGAGGAAACAGCCAGAAAGAAAAAGATTCAATTTTCAGAAAAAGAACTGGAGGTGCTGACGGATGAATGCTGCCAGCACCATGATCAACTCTTTGGGAGAGCAGCCCTCAGTGTGCCAGAGCAGGAAAAAAGGAGGATTTGTACTGAAATCCAAGACAAAGTAAATTCAATGGCTGTGAGCCACAGGAGCATTGATGAACTTAAAAAAAGGTGGTATGACCTGCGCTCCTGGACCAAGGAGAGGGTGGCAGAGCACCTCCGGGAGATGAGGGGCACTGGAGGAGGACCATCTACCATACCACCACCCACACCCTTAGAGGAAAGAGTGGAAGAGACCCTGGAGCCAGAGGCAGTGTCTGGAATAGGAGAGCTGGACACGTCAGTGCCAGGACCATCAACCAGTGAGTACCATGAGACATGCATGTACACCCATATCTGCCATACCCCCACCCACCTAGTACACAGCAGCATGCACAACCAAAATAGCTCCATTTCAGAGTAGCAACCACCTGAATGGTGCATTATGGACAATGTAGTCAAGTAGGCAGCTGATAGGCAACAGTTTATTAGGAAGCATATAACAGATGGTAGATACTGACAGTGTGTTCCCTATGTCCCACAGGTCTCCCACAAGACACCACCTCCAGCCACACCGTCCAGGGGCCACAGTTCAGCCACCAGGCAGCACAGGACCCAGGAGCAGTAACCACAGGGACCTGCACCACCCAACCACTGTCCCCTCCAGATGCACCAGTGGCCATACTGGAGATTGAGGCAGCTCTCTGTCCCAGCCACAGTGCCAGCGTACAGGACACAGACCCACCACCGCGTCACAGGCGATGTGTCAATGTCCCTACAGTGTCACAGGGAGAAGTAGGGGACGCCCCCATTCCCGCCGCCAAAGCTGCACTCATCCATGGTCAGCGCCTGCAGACAAGGCAAATGAGACTGATTTCAGGGGCCATGCAGCGCATGGAAAAAAACAAACAACAGGGCTGCAACAGGCCACACAGAGCTACAACACCTGAACAGCAATGTAGGTGACCTTGTGCTCTCAATCAGACAACTGGTGGCTGAACTTGTCACAGAGAAAGAGGATGCAAGGCGCCGTGACCAGCAGCTAATCCACCGCCTAGACCGCATGGCTGCCTCCATCGTCCAGCTGGCTGTAAATACCACAGGGCTGTCATGCCGCACAGTCAGCCTACAGGTGGACATGGGCCACTTTGCCAGCGATGTGGCTCGTGGGCTGGGACGCATAAGCCACGCAGTCGACATGATGGAGGCACGACAGGTGGCTAGGGGCGCGGAAGACACGCCGCAAGACAGTGAGGAGGGCTCTACTATAAGTAGTGCATCTGCCACAGACACCAGGGTGTTGCGTAGTGGAAGGGCACGGCAGGGCACTGCAGACACTCCAGGAACCAGCCATGCTGGGTATCCCAGGCGTAGAGTGTGAGCTACGCACTGACATACAATGGAGGCACATGAGGTTAATGTGTCCTCATAGCATGTGGACTTTTACAGCCCCTGATCAATAGTTTCTGTAAATAGTTTATTGGTTCACATCATTAAAGTTCTTGTTTGTTCCACTTCACACCTGGGCTCTTTGTGTGTGACATTCGTGTGTGTGGTGACAGTTAGCACGTACCTTCCAAAGTATTGGTTTGCAATGTGGTCCCGTCTCTGTCTGCATTGATTTGCAATGCTTCTATCCCCATGATGGCGATGTGGTAGCTCTTGCTCGTCATCCTCCGAATCTGGATATTCTGGGGTGAGATGTAGCCAATGTCTGGTGGCAATGTTGTGCAGTATAGCGCACGCGCCAAAGATCTTGAATGCTGTTAATGGGGCATACTGGAGGGCACCTCCACTTCTGTGGAGGCATCTGAATCTTGCCTTCAACAGTCCAAAGGTCCTCTCTATAATATTTCAGGTCCTCCTATGTGCACTGTTGTATCGCCTCTCTGTCTCATTGCTGGGTGTTAAGTATGGGGTAAGTATCCATGGTCGTAGTGCATATTCACTGTCACCTCTTTGGCACAAAATGTACAATGTTAGCTGGGCATAGATGGATTCCACATTGACCTGTGTGTATGTCTGCAAGGTGTATTCAGCTATACCTAGGAGGTATCCGTCTCCAAACTCCCCACGTTCTAGGCGTTGGTGTATCCCACTGTGCCTGAAAATGTAGGAGTCATGTGTACTCCCCGGAAATTTGGCAACCATGTTAGTTATAACATAATGGGCGTCACATACCACCTGGATGTTCAGTGAGTGGGTACACTTCCAGTTGCGGAACAGATATTCCAGATTTGCAGGAAGGCATATTTGTATATGTGTCCCATCTACACACCCTATTACATGCAGGAAGTTGGCAATCCTGTAGAATTCCAACTTGGTGCTGTTGATTTCTGTATCATTCCTGGGTAGGTATATGTATCTGGACATGTGTGTGAGTATGGCATCTAGGAATGATCTGAAGAACCGTGAGAGTGCACTTTGAGATACCCCACCTGCCACGGCAATGACCCCCTGATAGCCACCCGAGGCCAAGAGGTGCAGTGAGCATAGCACTTGCACATGTGTGGGGATGGTGCTGCCGCGCACAGTCTGGCGTTGAAGCTGCAGATTGAGTAGATCTATTAAATCTAGTATTGCTGCACTGCTAAGTCTGTATTTATCACATATCTCCTCCTCAGCTTGTTGGAAAAGTGTCTGTCTGGTTCTGTATATCTTCTCCTGTCTCTGGCTCCTCCTCCTCATCTGATGTGCGGCATGGGCTCTCCTCCTCCTTGCTATCACATATATCTCCACCATTTTGAGTGACCCAGGTGCCTTCTGGGTCCCCTTTTATACTTTGGTTATGGTTACCACCTGCTCTGAGTTAATGGTAAATTGGAAGTGCAAAATGGGCTTTTTGCGATTAGTCGCAATTTGCGAGTGGCTATTTCATATGGTTTGCGACTCGCAAATTGCGACTTCCTATTTGTAGGTCGCAAAATGGGGTAGCTATTTTTGCGAGTCGGTAATGGCTCGCGTCGCAATTTGCAATTCGGAAATTGGATTTTTGCATCCCATTTCCGATTTTGTGGGGTCGCAAATTGCGATTCGGGCCATTTGCGACTCGCAAAAGTTTGCTACATCTGGCCCATGGTGCTTAGGTGTTACGGTAATATGACACTCATTGAAACTACTCTAATTAATAACATATTTGTTCATAGCATAATTTATCTGTAATTTTGCTAATTGCATATGCAAAACGTATGTATAACAAACCCTAGATTTTGGGAGGTAAGCCAGAATACTTTCCTGAACACTTAGATGCTGTTAGGCATGCTGTCTGTTTCTGTCTTGATTTTACAGCCCACTTGAGGCTTAGAAGAATTTTGATTCTGCACTTCTGTAATAAAACCCTTTAATCATTCTGCTGATTTAGAACCAAGGGGGTGAGTGGGCCCTTTAACTTAATTTTACTGTTTTCGGATCGTTTTTGAAGTGTTGAAGGTGCTTTTCCTCAGGGGCACTACGTCTCATGATATTGAGGGTTCTCTGATTGATTGGATTGTGGGCTTCTGTTGAGGTACAATTTAGGGGTGACAAAATTGTTGTGTCCCGTGTGCCCTCAGTAGTGGAACCCATTAACACATATGAAAACACATGGGACTACTCTGACAGAGCACTATTCCTATAGACTTCTTTGCCCATGTAGAACTAGGCACAACAGCCACAACAGCCATTTACACACACAGACCAGCAGACAAACAGAGAATCATGCACAGAAATCTATTGATCTCAATATAGGTAGACAACCTGACTTGCAGTCAGCCATACACACACCTCATAGGGCATGTGTTAGCATATGCCTGAAGCTTCTGCAGTTACTGAAGTTGATCTAAGCTTGAAGCATGTACACTTACTAAAGTGGCTGTCATATCACTGGACAGCAGTAGCTGCAACTCTAGAGTCTGAAGAATAAAACATGATCCAGGAGTTACAATAGAACATTCTATATTGAATAACGTTCACAAAAGGACACAGTAGTTAGGGTCCAACCACATGGGTCTAATTGTCAGGGAGGAAGTAAGAGGTGAAAGGAAAGTGAATTAGAAAGCATACAAGGGTATGAGGGACAAACGAAGAGGGGGGCTAACATTCTAAGTCACTCAGACTCAATTTAATTACGGACTTGAGGGTTTTCCCCATTGTGAGAAAAGGTCTCTTTTTGACATGGTTAGCCCCCAATTGCCTGATGTTTGATGTGGCCTAGAGGTTGTAGTGCCCTAGGCACCTGCTATTGAGGGTCCCTGGGCCAGAGCTCTTTCCCTAAACTGTTGTGATGCATTAGCACAATTGGATACACCCTTAACTACTAATATATGTCCCTGGTAAATGGGTACCTAGGTGCCCAGGGCATGGAATACTATGCGTAGGCCCCTGAGGCAGCAGTACTGGTCGTGCCACCCTCTAGGGCCATGCATCCAGATGCACCTAGCATTGCCATAGCAGGTTGAGTGTTCTGGTGCAAACCTAAAACACAAACTCAACAAGGGACACTGCCTGTGTGCCCTGTCCACCTTACACTGCATTTACTATGAGTAAGACACCCCCCTGGCAGGCCTTACAGCCCTACGGCATCCTTAGACCAAGAAATCAGATTCAAAGAACACAAAGAAGACAAGCACAAAGAAGATCAAAGGGAAGAGAACTGTGGACCTGCTACACAAAGAAAAGGCACCAGACCCTGCCCGCTGCACCCAGAACCATACAATTGCTGATGAGGAGCTGCTAGATTGGACAACTAGACTGACCTCAAGAAACCCAGAGGACCTCCAGGCTTCACTAATCACCCAAGAATTCCCTCCAGAGTGGAGTTATCACTCTGAGCAACCAAAGAACCTGCAACCAAGTGAGGGTCACTTCACTGACCGGCCACTAACGCCCGGAATGGAAGTTGCAGCCAGACCCACCAACACACCAACAATTATAAGGTCAAACCCTGCAAGTGTGCCAAGTTTGGTGGCACTGGGCCCTCCAGTGACTGCAACACACCAATACCCTGAGTACAGGGCAGCTGACATTGGACATCAAGAATACCAGCTTGCCCAGAGCTGAAAAAGGGCCAAGAGGAAGCCTCAGTCAAGGGACTTCAGGAACACCCTAGACCTCCCACCAGAGTGCCCCTGTTGTCCACAAAGAGACTTACCTCCAGATCCAAAGGGCATCTTTACGCACAGCTCCTGGATTGCCAAACTGCTCTGCCCGGCCACCCTGTGCCCTGCAATGAAGAACCTACCATTCCCCAAGGGTCCGTCACCTCTAGCAACATCGACACTCCAAGAGGACTTCAAGGAACTACCTCTAAACTTACCTGTGCAGTGCTTTTCCAAGTGGTCACCCACAGTTGCCCTGCACCAGGTTTAGTGACTTTTCCCAGCTGCTCCCGCTGGAACCAGGACCTGCCCAAACTTCTCCAGCTGACACAGTGTGCTCACCAATGACCTCTATCAACCTGCAAAAGGAGAACTGTACAATTTTATATGTATTTTTAAAGGTTAATTTCCATTGATTCCTATTGTGCGTAGTTACACACAGAAAGATTATTTTCATTAAACTTCAAAAATCCATATCTTTAAAAGTACTTAACCAATTTTGATAATCTTGGTTTTAAAATTTATATAAAAGTCTTGGGTTGTTCCTTCAACTGTGTGAGTTACATGATTGATACTGTGAGTACAACAAATGCTTTGCACTTCCCCAAGTTTAGCCTATCTGCTTGACCAAGCTCCCATGAAAATTAGAGCATTAGGTGATCTAGGGCCAGATGTAGCAAGGCATTAGCGCCTCGCAAACGGCGAAAAACGCCGTTTGCGAGGCGCTAATGCCTGTGCGCGATGCAGAAACACATTTTGCGAGTCGGAACCGACTCGCAAAATGTGTTTCCGACTTGCAAATAGGAAGGGGTGTTCCCTTCCTATTTGCAACTCGCACCGCGATGTAAGTTGATTTGTGACCGCAAAAGCGGTCACAAATCAACTCGCAGTTACCATCCACTTGAAGTGGATGGTAACTCATTCGCAAACGGGAAGGGGTCCCCATGGGACCCCTTCCCCTTTGTGAATGATCACAAAAATAATTTTTCAGAGCAGGCAGTGGTCCAATGGACCACTACCTGCCCTGAAAAATACCGAAACAAAAGGTTTCGGTTTATTTTTCAAAGTGCAGCTCGTTTTCCTTTAAGGAAAACGGGTTGCACTTTGAAAAAAAAAACCTGCTTTATTGAAAAGCAGTCGCAAACATGGAGGTCTGCTGACGACAGCAGGCCTCCATGTTTGCGAGTGCCCATAGTCGGTATGGGGCCGCAATTTGCGACCCACCTCATTAATATTAATGAGGTGGGTCATTGCGACCCCATACCGACTCGCAGAAGGTGTCTGAGACACCTTTCTGCATGTGGTTTTGCGAGTTGCAATTTGCGAGTCTCTATGACTCGCAAATTGCAACTCGCAAAACCATACTTACCTACATCTGGCCCCTAGTTTTTACCTCTGTAAACCAATGAGTGGTTGCCTGGACCCCCTGCACAGTGTGCCTAGCTCTGCACACTACACAGAGGACCAGCATTCTACACCCATGCAAATTCCTTCAGATTTGCAGGGAGGCATTTGGTTGAGTATATATTGATCCAGATAGAAAAAAAACATTTGGCTTTACCAAAAGTAAAACCATTACTATATACATTATATCCCAATCTTAGTGGGAAACTTTGTAATGGCCAGGGAAAAAAAAAAACCCTACTGAATACCTCCAGATTACAGTAATTGTATTTCACCCTAGAATGTTTAGCACAGCAATTCCAAACAGGTCGGAACGAAGTCTTCCAAGCTAAGGATGTCTCATTCTTTATGTTCTTCATTTCACCCAAATTAAATGTTTTTGCCATTTTGTAAAAAGAAGAGTACTTGCTGCACAAGATATTTGTATTTATTTTCTCATTTTAGCAATTTGCATGTGTGTCTTACTTAGTACCATTGTATCCATGTTAAATAATATAGATTATTAGTTAAGAGGATTGGAAGACCAACTCAAGCAATGACAACAATACTTGATAAGTGACAACAAAAAGTCACTAAATTTAACTGTGCTTAACCCTCTTGTAGATAGGCACAAAAGCAGTCAACCTTAACTTTAAGACAACAGATAATGTACCCATGCAGCCTACATATACAGCAACAATGTGAAAACATAGCACAAGTAAAATCAAATCTAGAATCAGAGTAAATTGTAATGAATACAATGACACCAAAATGATCAAAATAAAATCAATAGAACTACAGTTATCAGTCGTTAAGGTTTTTAGTGAAAATAGCCCCATGAAGCACAAAGAGCTACTTGCGGTTAAGTAGTCATGCTAGGCAGGGGGATAGTCACAAGTTTAGGTCTACAGCAATGAAGTGTAGGTCAGATACAGGGACTGGAGGAGGTCTCAAGGAGTAGGTTTTTGGCATGGGCTTCACTGGAAGCTCACAGTGGTTGATCATCGGATAAAGTCTGTACCAGCATGAAGAGCTTGAGCTTTGATTGAAGGTTATAGGGGTGGTCAATTCTCAGTACAAAGAGGTCACTTCGATACCACAAGGATCCCAAACTTCAGGATTTTTTCCTTTTTCTTCAGGAGGATTTCTCATTGATGCTGGCCAAGGGCCCGGGACCAGGGGGACACCTTTTGAGGATCAGAACACTCTTCAACATAGGCCAGCAGAAGGGCTCTGACAGGTTCAGAGGGTGCTGGTTAGGCAGTTCCAGGGAGTTCTCTGAAAGCTTGTTGTGTTCCTATAGCTCACTCAGGAGGTCCGCCAACTGACCCTTGGAATCTCTTGGTAGCCTGGAATCAAGGCAACCAGGTCCAATCTTCCTTCTTCGGACAGTCATGGCAGTCTATCAAGCACCAGAGAAGTCCTTCTGGCAGATAGGCAATCCTTATGTATCTTTCGCTAATCCAGGAGTTTTGTGATGAGTGGTCCTAAAGATGTTATTTTTATACCTGGTGTCAGCCTTTGCATGTGGGAATTCCATTACCTACGTCCAAAAGTGGTGCTGGTCAGTTCTTTCCCTTTTCCTGGCCCGACTCCAAATCGTCTAGAGTGACAAAGGCAAGGACAGGTGTGATTTTATGATTTTTGTTGTTTGCTACAGGCAGGGCTTTTTGAAATGTAACCAGGTCAGGGTACAGCTACTCCCCAGCCAGACCATCTCCCCTCATACCTATACTTTCTTTGTCTCACTGTCTAGAAGCAATATGCATACCAAAACAGGAAAACCATTCACAGTCATGTGACCAAAGACCCCGGCAAAAAGACACACTTAGTTGGTCATTATGAACATGGCGGTAAACACTGCCCAGCCGGCGGTGGTGGTAACTACCTCCGACAGGCTGGCGATCCGGATCGCCAAATAATGAAGTCAATAAAAAGCAAGTAAGGGTCCAACCACACACCGCCATCTTTGTAGTCCCGACAAGGACAGAGGAGGCCACCCACAGGCCAGCGGAAAGGTTCTACTCGCCCACCAAATAATGAAACACAAGACCGCCATCAGTTTGCGGGCGGGAACCACCGCCAGGCATAGCGTGGCGCAAATGAACAATATATAAAAGGACACAGTCACTGGAGGCACACACAACACGCCGACGCAGACATGGAGAGAGAGTTGGAAATGATGCCAGTTCTGCTCCTTGCCATATACCTCCACAACCGTGACCACCGATGACAACGGTAAGTACCACAACCTTGTGCAGATGGGAAGAAAGGGCACAGTTACACATCCACCCCACCCACCCTGCAACGCACCCCCAACCCTTCCCACATCCCAAGCCAAACATACCATAACAAAATGTACTTACCAGAACACAAGGCAACATAGTCCTACACCAAAGTACTCACATGTGCACATCACCCCTCCATAGTGAAACACTGTACAACATCACCATTTTGTGCCAACAGCACTACTGGGCACTGAAACATTATTTACAAAGACATTACGCCATGTCCAAATAAGGCCATTGGCCAGTCCATTACACATAGCCTTAAGGTCCAAAACAGGCCGAACTTGACTCCCACATGTGCAAGGGTAACTCCACTCGAAAGGGTCATCAATGGGGCAGCCAGGCACCTCAGGGAACAGGGGCAAGGGGGTGGCGGGGGTGAGGACTTACGTCTGGAAGCGAGGGCTTGGGATTAGGGTTGGGAGGTGGAGGGGGTTTGGGCTTACTCTTGGAAGGAGGTGGTGTGGGCTTGGACCAGGGGGTGGCAGAGGGACCTTAGGACAACACAGGGCTTCTTCCTCCCATGGGAAGGGCAGACTGGGGCGGACTTGGAAGTAGAAGGAGTGGAATGGGCAAGGAGATGGGCACGTTTAGAGACAAGACGGGGAGGGCCAGTGGGTTTGAACAGGTCAACACGGGAGAGAAAAAACGTCTTAGGGGCAGTTGGAGGGGATTTTGAGGCAGGTCTGGGAGTGGAGGTTGAGGGAGTGCTTGTAGCAGGTAGGTGTGCCAGAGGTGGATGCAGATGCCTGATGTGTGGTTGATGTGTGTGGTGTGGATGTCTGTGAATGTTTGAGTGGTGTTTTGGGAAGAGGGGAGGACACAGTGGGACAAGAGAGGCTGCTAGTGTACATGGATGTTTTCTGCATGTCTGCAGGTCTGGTTAGTGTGCTGCAAGTGTCTGTCAATGTAGTTGTGGTGAGTGCAGGTGTGGTGTCTGGGGTGCATGTCTGGAGGTCAGATGTTGTGGTGACTGCATGAATGGGGGCAGCAGCAGTGACTGAGGCTGCAGTGCGTGTGGGTGTGCATGGTGAAGTGACAAACAGTGTGGCTGGGAGATTGACATACAGGGGGAAGTGGATGTTGTTGTGTGTGCGTTGGTATGTTGGGTGTGTGTCTGCCTTTGGTGTGAAGTGTGGTGCTTATGTTTGTCTGTGTGCTTTTTGTGTGTTGATCTGTGTGCATGGCTGTCTATACGTGTACTCGGGATGGGTGAAGGGAGTGTGGTGCTGGAAGGGGTAGAGGTGGTGGGAGGGGGGACGGAAAGAACAGGGACACTGGAGGCCAGAGCCTGAAAAGATCTCTGTAGGCCAGACACAGCACCGTGAATGCCTTCCAGGTATGCATTGCATTTCTGCATCTAGGATGCAAGCCCCTGGATGGCATTCACAATGGTTGTCTACCCTACAGAGATGGTCCGCAGAAGGTCAATAGCCTCCTCTCTGAGGGCTGCAGGGCTGACAGGGGCAGGGGATGAGGTGCCTGGGGTGAAGGAGATGTTCACCCAGGCAAGGGCAACTGGGAGGGCGTTGATGGCATGGGGTTTGGCGGAAGATGGCATAGAATGGGTGTGCCCAGTAGGGTCCGCCACCACCAGGGAGCTGCCATTGGAGGAGGCATCAGAGTCACTACCTCCAGTGGTAGTTGCCTCCCCCATGGTATTGCCCTCGTCCTCCAAACCACTGGTTGCCTTGGCGTCGCTCGACTCTGCCTCCTTGGAAGCATTGGCTGCTGCATCCCCACTCGCCGGTGCCACTGCTTCCTCGCCAGATGATGCTGATGTACACAAAGAACACAAGAGCACAGGGGTGGAGAGACAAAACAAGGGAGAACTTTGTCAAAACCTGAATATATGTACATCTCTGGCTCACACACTCCCATACAGGTCATATACTTATACACAGCACATACAACATACATCATAACGTTGCCCCTGAGCAGTGGCCATTACCCCACAATACAATACATTACCCACATGAAACACGTACCTGATACACTGTGCGAAGTGCACCCATGAGAGACCATGCCCAGCCAATGCACTTACAAGTCCATGAGGCCACAAAGCATACCAGATGACAGAAAGGGGACAACCCATGAGTCTATTGAGACCCCACAGACTAGTCCTAACACCATGCCAGGGACTTTGAGGGGGCAGGGCTCCAGAAACACATCTGTCTAGGTGCCTATCACTAGAATGCATACATAACACAGCACCAACATACATCTATCTCCGCAGTATCACAACAGTGTAGGTGGCTTGTGGCTGCTGTTCTGCCATCCAGCACCCATCCAAATTCGTATAGGCCACAGCCAGAATGCGGGCCATTAGGGGGGGTCAGGGTCTGACGGGCACAACTTCCTTGTTGGGAGGCCTTCCCCAGCTGGGCCTCTCCGGTCTTCCGTGCCCAGAGCCTCACGTCCTCCTCCCACTTCCTGCAGTGGGTTCTCTGCCAGTTGTAGACCCCCAGGGTCCACACCCATTTGGCGATGGCTTGCCACAGGCCTCTCTTTTGATGGGTGCTGACCTGCATGGGATACACAGAGCCAAAAAAACAGACGTCAGTATGTGTGCACAGAAAACAGATGACATGTCGTTCCCTATGGAACGCCCATTGTTGAAAGTCATGTTATCAGCTGGCATACGGTACATGCCAGGCAGTCTATGACTGGGCAGTTACACATTGAACCCACATGCATACAGGCATCTGCCACAATCACACACATCTAAGGATGACAGATGCCAACTCACCCGCTCCTCTGGTCGCCCATGCAACTTGGCATACAGGGGTAGGACCCCGTCCATCAGCTTCTCCAGCTTCTCCGCGGTGAAGACCGGGGCCCGTTCCCCTGTATACCGTGCCATCTCAGGGACCAGAGTCAGGACACAGCAGCACACGCAGTGGAGTACTAGCCTGCACGGGAATCAGGCATCAAGTGTCTGACGAAATGGCGTAGGTACCGCGGCGGTGTGCTCAGTCACCGCCGGTGGCAATCATGATTGGCCCAGGTTCCACATTGACAAGCATGTATTCCAATGATCGTGTGCAAGGCGGTGAACACCGCCTCCCGCCATGACGACTAACGCCAGCGGAATGAAGTCACTTCCACTCTCTCATACCTAGATGGCAGGAGGCTGCCATTTTACTACCACCACGCCATCATAGACTGGCCAGGGACCTCATCCAGGGCCTCAAAATCTCCATCCTTAGTTGCTTGCTTACATGAGTCTAGGATCCTCACATGTCCCCATTTTGGAAGTGTGTCCACACTGGGATGCCATTGTGACAGAGTTAACTCAGCACAAGTATGCCTGATGGTGTACCTCATACTTTGCGTCTGTGTGTGTTCCCTCTGTGTCGCACTTACAAAGATACAATGACATCATGGGATGCAAGTGTAAGTTGACATTCAGATTGTGCTTTTTCCTCTCCCATAGGTACAGACCCATGTGCTGAGGGAGGGCCCCATCTGTTTACAGACCCCTGGTTGATCTGGAAACTATGGAGGAATGTCACATCATTGTCACCTACAGACTCAATAGAGCTACTATCCATGACCTCTGTGCATTAATGGATCCTGTACTGAAACCGGCAAACCATAATCAGCATGCCATCCCTACAACTGTGCAAGTGTTATTTGTACTCCATTCTTTGGCTACAGGCTCATTTCAGGTGACAGTGGGCATGGGTTCAGGGGTCTCACAGCCAATGTTCAGCCTCATCATGTCAAAATTCTTGGATGTAAACTTATGTCCAGTTTCCCCAAAGGGCTGAACTTCCCGCCGTCCAATCTGGATTTTATGCCTTTGCTAACATCCCCCATGTGATAGGTGCCATTGATGGAACCCACATAGCTCTCATACCCCGAAGAGTGAATGAACAGAAGTGCAGGAATCTGAAGAATTATCACTCCATGAATGCACAATTGGTGTGTACTGCTGACCAGTACATACCACATGTCAATGCCAGGTTCCCAGACTCAGTTCATAATTCCTTAGTCCTGAGAAACAGCAGGGTACCACGCATGATGGAACAACTACAAGGGTACAGATGATGGCTCATAGGTGAGTGTGTATTACACCGGATCTGTACATAGCTGACAAACAGGCTAAATGTAAGTAAAGTCAGTTTATTAAGGTCATGTATCGCCCACTTTTTCAGGTGATTCTGGCTACCCCAACTTGCAATGGCTCTCGACACCTGTGAGGAATCCCAGGACAGATGCAGGGACAGATTATAATGAGGCCCATGGACGTACTAGAAGAGCGACTGAGCGCACTATAGGTCTCCTGAAGGCTAGATTCTATTGCCTCCATCTCTCTGGGGGATCTGTGTGCTATGTCCCTGACAAGGTGTGTAATATAGTGGTGGCCTGCTGCATGCTGCACACCTTGGCTGTGAGGGAAGCTATCCCCCTTCTGGAAGAGGAGGGTGCTGTCCAAACAACCCTGCAACCTCAGAGAGGGGAATGAGAGTGATGGTGAGGAAGAAGAGGGAGAAGATCTCAACTCCAGGACCCAGCTAATCCGCCTCTACTTCCAGTGACTCTAAGGTACTGTTCAATGATGGTGATGTCTTCACTGCAAAGTTTCAGTCATGTAATTGGTAATGTGGTGTCTATAGTCACTGACATTGTTGACTGAAGTGGCATGTGCCTGGAAACCCAATATTATGTACAGTGTGACATACTTCAGACACTACAGTCCGTTGGATCCCCTCCTGCAATAAAGGTATGATTATGTAATTGACAGGCTAATGCAAACACATTCACAATTGACATCTCATATTGACGAGGGACATACGATTTGAGTGCATTGATGTATTTATTAAATAGCAAAATATACATAATTCATGGAACAGTGCTATGTGGAGGGGGCACATGGTGCCATTCCATACTCAGGTACATATGCTCAGCTGTTGTTAGCACTGGGTTTTGGTAAATGTGACCATTGAAAGATGATGTGATGGAAGTGGCATGTCAACAACGGAGCACAGTGGCACACAAGGGAGACAGTTCAGGGCAAAGTCACTTCCTAGCGGTGGGCTTGGTCTTGGCTGGTGTGTCAGTGGCATGTCTGAGTCTGAGGCCATGTTTGAGTAGCTGGAGCTGGCCTGCAGGTGTAGGAGTGCTGGTTTCCTGTGTGTCCTCTGCCAGTGCCACCAGTCCAGTAGCTGCTGCAGATGTAGAGGGCAGGGCAGTGTCCTGGTTAGTGGTCGGGCTTGCAGGTGGGTGGAGGACTCAGGCTGGCTGTGGTACTGGTGCAGCAGCACCCCTGCAATTGAGGCCATGATGGCATTGAGCTGTTTCCATTGTTTCATGGCTGTAGGGAGATGGCCTGCTTCGTAGTGGGTACCTTGGGTACGTACACCTTATACCAGGTCCAGTTATCCCTTATTAGTGAAATCTAGTAGTGTTCTAGCAACTTAGGCTGATAGAGGTAACAGTAGCAGAGCAGCTTAGGCTGAACTAGGAGACATGCAAAGCTCCTGCAATACCAATATAGTTACACAGTACTTATACACAATAAAAGAAAATACTCAGTGTTACCAAAAATAAAGGTACTTTATTTAAGTGACTCAAGGCCAAAAATATCTTAGAGGCAATACTCCTTCAGGAGGTATGTATTATACCCCATATATACACTAGACAGCAAAATAAGGTAAGTAAATAGTCATAGGATAGTGCAAACAATAGAAAATACCATAGAATGCAATAGGAAGAAATAGGTCTAGGGGCAACACACACCATATACTAAGAAAGTGGAATGCGAATCACAAATTCACCCCCCAGACAAGTGTAGTGTGTAGAGAATCACTAGGAGTGTAAGAAAACCACAAAGGTGAGTACAATTCCCCACCCCATAGCCCAGGAAAATAGGAGTGATGTACTGCAAGTTTCCTAAGGACACACTACAAATCGTGATTAGAGTTATTGCAAGAACCAAGCAAGACTGCAAGCAACAAATGGTAGATTCCTGGACCTGAAGACCTGTGAAAAGAGCCTAGGTATGTGTGACACATTTGGAAATGAAGCCATGTGGGCCCCTGAAATAACGGCTGCCTGACCTCTAAAGTGGGACAATGGGATGTGAGGTAACTGCGCTGGCGTTGTACACCGTCGCAGTAGGCGGTCGAAGACTGCGGCGCAATGCTGCATTGGTTAACATTGGACCCTATGGGTCTCAGGAGCCAATGATGATGTACGCCAGCGTTGAAGGTATGCACCGCTGCGGACGTGACCATCACGGACATGACCGGTATTTTCTATCTGTTCAATCACTCGATACCTGATCTTCCACAGGAGAGGACCTACACTGCAAGTGCTGCTGTGACCTCGGTCTGGAAGAGACAATGGCTTGAGTGTCATGGGAAAGGGCTCCTGCCTTCACATCGGAGGAGTTGGAGAAGCTCGTGGATGGGGTCCTCCCCCAGTACACGCTACTCTACGGTCCTCCAGACAAACAGGTAAGTAGACAGGGAGCATGTTGTATGGGCTATGCCTGTGTAGAGAGGGCTGGATGGAAGAAGGAAGGGGGCAGAGTGCTGCGTGCATGAAAAACGGTGAATGCATGTGCCACATGGCAAGGGTAGGGATGGGGGCCAATCACTTTGACGGTGCAGTTGGTAATGACTTCTCTTCTTCCCCTGTACATTTCATGTAGGTCAGCGGCCACCAGAAGAAAGACATTTGGCGTGCCATCGCCAAGGACGTCCGGACCCTGGGGGTCTACCACAGACGGAGCACCCACTGCCGGAAAAGATGGGAGAACATTCGCCGCTGGAGCAAGAAGACGGCGGAGGCTCAGCTGGGAGGGGTGCCCGTCGCACCATGACCCCCCTGATGTTCAGGATCCTGGCGGTGGCCTACCCGGAGTTGGATGGGCGTTTCAGGGCATCACAGCAGACACAAGGGCGTGAGTACACTCTCATTCTGCTGACTTTGCGTGTAGTGGAGTTGTCTGGGTGGGGGAGGAGGGCTGTGGGTTTCCCTAGGCCAGGGCGCGTTCCGTAGGCAAGGCCCCTCCATAAGGCAGACCATGTGGCACCCCACCCCACCTCTGTAGACTGCCATGTACAGCTATTCATGCCCCTGTGTCATCTATGTGTGCAGATGTCGTCCATAGCCTTGTAGGCCATTTCCCAGGAATTGAACAGTGGAGCCCAAGAGCGCGACGTAGTGCAGGGGGCTTCTGTGTCTGTCTTGTCCGCCAACGGTAGCGGTAATGCATGCACTCCTCATGTCTTTCTTCTGTCGTCGTCCCCCCTTTTTGTGGTGTCCCTGTTCTTGTGTGCATTAGCATCATCAGGCGGAGGAGCAGTGGCACTGGAGCACGAGGGAACTGCAACCCACATGGCCCTGGAGGGCGAGACTATGGACTCGGAATTCACCAGTGGGACGGAAGGCGAGGGGAGCTTCACGGCGGGGACAGGAGCTGACAACAGCGACATGGACACGTCCTCTGATGGGAGCTCCCTTGTGGTGGCGGCAACATCTGTGCCCCCGCATCTACAGGTACAGCCGCCACCCCCCCTTCCAGCACTGCCCATCCAGCAGCCCCTCTGCCTTCGCCCCATGCCACTCACCCAGGACGGTGGGCATCACCTTCGCCCCAGGCACCTCAGCCCCTGCCCCAGTCTCCCCTGCTGCCCTCAGTGAGGAGGCCATTGACCTCCTCAGGTCCCTCACTGTTGGGCAGTCTACCATTTTGAATGCCATACAGGGTGTAGAAAGGCAGTTGCAACAAACTAATGCATTCCTGGAGGGCATTCATTCTGGTCAGGCGGCCCTTCACCGAGCTTTTCAAACTCTGGCCTCAGCACTGATGACAGCCATTGTCCCCGTCTCTAGCCTCCTCCCTCCAACTTCCTCCACCCAGACACAATCCCCTGTACCTCTGCCTATTACAAGCACACCTACAGACCAGCATGCACACACGTCAACACACAAGGGAAGCTCAGGCAAACATAAGCACCACACATCCCACAGGCACTCACGCAAGCAACACACAAATGCAGACACACCAACATCCACTGCCTCCACTGTGTCCCCCTCCTCGTTGTCTCCCTCCTCCCTCCCAGTCTCGTCTACACTCACACCTGCATGCACTACCTCTACAGCCACTACGTCCCTCACCAGCACACCCAGCAGCACACCCAGCAGCACACCCCGCTCATGTGCAGTCACCACCCCCCCTACCATTCACACGTCCCCTGTGTCCTCTCCCAGTGTGTCTGTGATGCCCCCTCCCAAGATACACAAACGGAGCCACACACCCACCCAACAGCCATCCACCTCACGACAGCCTCCAGCGCATGCATCTGCACCAAACATACACCTCCTACTACCACCACCTCTTCCTCCACTCCCAAACCCCCTCCAGCTACCCGTCCCAGTGTGTCCAAAAAATATTTCATGTCCAGCCTTGACCTTTTTCCCACACCTCCCCCACCCCGTCCATCTCATAGGTCCCTAACTAGCACCTCAGCCACAACATCTCCGGGACCAGTGGTGCCTGTAGTCACCGGTATGTGGAGTGCACCGGCCACCAGGACAGCCAGTGTGGCATGGAGCCACAGCACAGCCAGTCCCCCACCTGTCAAGCATCAGAAGTTGGCCAGTGCCCGGCGGGAGAGGGGGAAGACTCCAGCCACCGAAGCCACTCCCAGGGGTTCCGGTGGGAGTGTGGAATCAGCTGTGACACCTCCCAAGGTGGTGAAGGGCCACAAGAAACCCGGCAAGTCTGGGAAGAGCTGCGCGGCGGAGAAGACCGCCATCATCCCCGCTGTCCAGGAGGGCCCCGCCAGCCCCAGCCCAGCTGCCCAGGAAGGCCCTGCCAGCCCCAGCCGAGCTGCCCAGGAGGGCCCCGCCAGCCCCAGCCCCGCTTTTCCATGAAGGACCTCCAGCCCCAGCCCCGCTGGGCCATGAAAGACCGCCAGCACAAGCCCCACTGGGCCATGAAGGACCGCCAACTCAAGCACCGCTGAACAGGGCACCGCCAACTCAAGCCCCACTGGGCCAGGCACCGCCAACTCAAGCACCGCCAAACAGGGCACCGCCAACTCAAGCACCGCTGAACAGGGCACCGCCAACTCAAGCACCGCTGAACAGGGCACCGCCAACTCAAGCCCCGCTGGGCCGGGCACCGCCAACTCAATCACCGCTGAACAGGGCACCGCCAACTCAAGCACCGCTGAACAGGGCACCGCCAACTCAAGTACTGCTGGGCACCGCCAACTTAAGCACCGCTGAACAGGGCACTGCCAACTCAAGCACCGCTGAACAGGGCACCGCCAACTCAAGCACCGCTAAACAGGGCACCACCAACTCAAGCACCGCTGAACAGGGCACCGCCAACTCAAGCATCGCTAAACAGGGCACCGCCAACTCAAGCACCGCTGAACATGGCACCGCCAAATCAAGCACCGCTGAACAGGGCACCGCCAACTCAAGCACTGCTGAACAGGGCACCGCCAACTCAAGCACCGCTAACCCATGAGCGGCAGGGGCACTGACGCAACTGGGTCCATCACGGGGTGAGTGATGTACTCAGGGCACCGGTCCCCCTCCAGAACCAGTGGAGAGATCCATCCACTACCTCTGTCCTTCACAGGATGAAGCACTCTGGGCACCAGTCCCCCTTCAGAACCAGTGGAGACTGTTATCCACTTGAGAGACTGTGACTTTGCACTCCCCAGGATTGAACAGTGGGCAAACCACCCACTGTAGAGACTTGAGAGACTGTGGCTTTGCACTCCCAGGATTGAACAGTGGGCAACCCACCAACTGTAGAGACTTGAGAGACTGTGGCTTTGCACTCCCCAGGATTGAACAGTGGGCATTGAGCCCCCTCGTGGAACTGGCGTTGTGCACTCATCCAGCTGAGGTGCCCCTCCTTCCCCCTGAGGTGCCTGTTGTATTTCTATCCGATGCACCTGCAGTGTTCTCTCTGTCTTGATCGGGTATCGAGTGTGGGCCTCTCCCATGCATTTTGGGCCCAGTGGTCCACGGACTATAAATGGTTCAATACCTGGACTTGTATTATTGGTGTATATATTTTTTTATAGTGTATATATATTTTGGAGTACTGGATTTTAATAGATTACAATCGTTGCAATCATTTCCCTTTGTCTTTGCATTCTTCCTGGGGGCTTGGGGGGTGTAACTGTAAAGTATCAACATGTATTAGTGTGTGTGTTGTAGTGGGTGAGGGTGGGGGTGAGGGTGAGGGTGTTGCGTGTGTGTGTCCCTGTTTTTTGCCTCCCCCTCCCCTGTGTCGTAGGTGCAGTACTCACCGTGGTCTTCGCCGCCGGCGTTCGTGCTCCTGGTAGAGGAGCAGGAAGACTATCGCAGGTAGAATTTGGAGTTCCGGTTCCATGGTGTCCTCGTTCCTCGTGGAGTGTGTAGAGGTGAGCGTTTTCCCTTCGAAATTCCTGTTTCCGCCGTGTTTTTATCCGCGGTGAATCCGCCCCGGAAAAGGTGGCAGATTGGCCTGTCATAATAGTGTGGGCGGTACATTGTCTCCCACCTGTCTGTTGGCCGTGACCGCTACACTGTTTGTTTGTACCGCCATGGCGGTCTGAGTGTTAAAGTGGCTGTCTTTGTTGCCGGTTTCCGCTACGGTCGTAATTGCAATTTATTTACTGCCGGCCTGTTGGCGGTCTTACCGCCGCTTTAACACCATCCGCCAGGGTTGTAATGACTACCTTTATTTCCATTCTTTCCCAAATGTTTCAGTAAGGCAATTGTGTCATACCTGCAGTCATCTTTTGTTCTGGACGCGATTAACAAATCATCAATGTACTATACTAGAGTGGAACTGAAGGGCAGTTCCAATTACTCCAAGTCCTTCTTCAATATCTGATTGAAGATGGAAGGCGACTCAGAAAACCCTTGAAGAATTCTGCACCAACTGTAGACCTTGTCCAGGAATTTGAAACTGAAGAGAAATTGGCTATCCTCATGAAGAGGCACCGAAAAGAATGCTTGAGACAAGTCCACAACTGTGAACCACTCTGCATCACACGGAACCTGAACCATGATTACAACTGGATTTAGCACTATGGGGCAGCATTTTACCACAATCTTGTTTATTTTCCTCAAGTCTTGCACAATTCGGACCTTCCCACAAGGCTTTTTCAAACCCATTATTGGTGAATTACACGGGCTTCTCAGCACTTCTTTCAGAACCCCTTGCTTTACAAAGTCCGCAATTATCTGCGCTACTTCAATGAGGACATCTTGTGCCATGTGGTACTGCGGTACCTGAGGAAACACTGCATTCGGCTTTACCTGTACTTTGACCGGTTCTACTCCTATTATTAGTCCCACTTCCTTTCCTGTCAGGTCCCACACTTTCTCTGTCACTGTTCCCTGCAAATCGGGTGGTAAGTCATTCACTGTAAGCATTGGGAATAATGTTATTAAAGGGTATTCCTCATTTGCAATCTCCGTCTCTAGCTCTGGAAATTGTCCATCATCCCCTTCATCATCACTGTTTGTCCCTTCATTGGAACAGGTAATTGAACACCTCGTTTTACACAGAAAGTCTCTCCCCAGTAGGGATACCGGACTCGAGTCACAGACTACAAATTTATGTAATCCCTGGAAGTTGCCAATTTCAACTTGGACCGGGTCTGTAATTGGATTTGTCAGGAACTGATTTGTACTCCTACCACTCTTATAGTACGCCCCGAAAGTGGCAATTTCGGAACCTCTGCACTTCTGACTGTAGAGCGTGTAGCTCCTGTATCGACTAGGAACAAGACCTTGTGACCCATCACCTTTCCCTCTACATAGGGACCCCCCTGATCTACCTCTAAGGACGCTGCAAGTCTGCACTCCTCAGTGTCTGAACAATCATCCAACCATTCATCGTTTATTCCATCCTCACCACGCAATGGGAACTGTTGTACTGTGTTATTTTGACTCATTGTTTGGCCTGTGAGCTGTTGAGGAAGCATCACCTGTTGCTGTCCCATTGGAGCTAATGGTATTTGCATTTTCTGTCTAGGTACCATAGGAACCTGCTGCATTTGTGCTGGCTGAACACGCAGCATTTGGATTTGCTGCATGGGCTATAACCCCTGCATCTGAACTATGTTATTCTGGAAGTTTTGAATTTGGCCCCTCATCTTTGTACCCCTCACATTTTGAAAAGTACCGACATCATTGCTTTGTTGAACAACACCATCCTCCACCACCATTGGGCATTCCCGCTTCCAAGCCCCACGCCCCCGCATGCGTGACATGGTGACACCTTTTTCATCCCTTGTACATCATTTTGAACCACAACAGTATTCAAGTCTGGACCACGGTTCACAAAACCTCCTCGTCCACGGCCTCTCGGTTGTGCCTGAAACACTCCATTCCCCTGCGGTTGTTGCTGTATCACCTGCTGTACTCCATTTCCCTGCATCCCTGCTTGCGCTGCCTTAATCTGCATCACCATCACCTTCTCTTTCAACTTTCTCTGCTTCAACTCAATTTCGTCACTACAGTATTTAGCATACTGCAACACCTCATCAATCGGCTTTGTTTGCCAACAGATCAAATGATTCTTAATCATCTGGCTAATCTCTGGTCTCAGCCCTTCAACAAACCTGAACACAAGATGATTCATGTCTTTTGGCTCAATAACCTCAGTGCCACTGTAATGTTTGAATGCTTTCAACAATCTCTCATAGTAAGCATGAATCGACTCTTTGGCTTCCTGTGAGGTTCGATCGATTTTCTGCCAATCAGTCACTTTCGGCGACACTTTCTGCTTCAAAAACTCAATCTCTGTGTGATAATACCTCATCACTTCTGCGGATGGTGCTCCAGTAACCTTATCCCTTGCCGGCTCCTCTGTTGGCCAGTCCACACCTCTCTTGCACTCAAGCCATAAGTCAGGTGGAACTATAATTTCAAACAGGGTATTCAAGTCCTCCCAGAGACACTTCGCAAGCTTCACAAACCTGTTCTCCTGCTGGCACCATTCTATCGGCTTCTCCCTCAACCTGGGATAGTCATTTGTGAATGACAAAATGTCACCCCTAGACCACGGTACATGGACTAAAACCCCTCCGGCTGTTTCTCTCAGTGGTAAATTTTTTATTGTCCCCGTGTCCGGTGCGGCTTTAGCCTGTTTTGGTTCCAGACCTTCGCCTTTCTCTTTATCTCTCTTTTTCGCCCATCTGCCTTCCCACTTCTCTAAGGCTCCCCAAATTTGAGCACTCTGCAGTATTTCTTTAAGGTGCGCTCTCATTCCAGGTAGATCTCATGTGCTCGAAGTCTTTAGACTCAAAATCTAATCTGTAGGTTCTCTTCAAATGTTTAGTATTTTCAACGTCATTGCCGTATTTATCTGCCAGGTTTGCCAACCTCTGATGCACCTTGCCCACTTCTTTAGTGATTTTGGGGCACAGATACCTCAACTCTGCTTCCGTGTATGACTCTAGTCTGTTCCCCCCCATTGTCCCTTCCACTAGTTCCATGGCTTCCATACCCAGTCTCACAAAATTCAGATATTCTTCCCTCTCTGACCTCTCTGTGGTTACTGCAGTAGTCTGCGGAGTGTTGAGTTTGTCTAACCACTCATCCAGTTGTTGCGCTGTTAAGCCTTGCAACGAGATATTTCCAGACTGCACCATTGGTGTCTGTGTCGTATTGGTACTCATTATTTGTGGGGTTAGTGTACCTAACCCTGCTTGCCTCATTGTCTCCAAAGGAACCCCAATCGGACTAAAGTCTAATAGAGATCTAGGTCCCTCCGCTGTTTGTGTCATTCCTTGGGAAGCTCCTGTGAACCCTCCTCTTATCGCCTCTTAAGTCATTACTCCCTGATCGCATACGCCAGGCTCACCTTGCGCATACAGCGGTACTGGTGTACCGACAGTAATTGGCAATGATATGGTAGCCAGTGTCTGACCTGGTCCCAAACCCTGTGGAGCATTAACTCCTGTAGCTTGATTCATCATTGGTGCTGTAACTACTGACTGAGGTCCTGCAACTGAAGTGTAACTCAGAACCAGCTGATGCTGTGGCTGGGGCAGCAATTGCGGAGTTGGCTCAATCTGCACTAATTTTGATCTTGTATATATTGGATCAGGCGGCACCATCAGACTCGTATTTGCCTCTAGTACTGGGACATCTGGATAAATCCTTTGAATCTGTGGTGGCTGCAACTGCATCTGTGTCTCTGACACAGTGGGTACACTGGCACCATTCTATATCAAAACTGTATCGCTTGTCTGCACTGTACTTGAGACGCCCTTACTCTGTGCTGGTTCTTCAGAACTTACACTAGTGCTCTGTGCGTTATCATTTATGGCATATGGTGGCAGGCGATCATGTAACAACTGATTAAGAAACTCTTCATCGTCTGAATCATCTTCATCTACCCAAGACCTCTGAGTCTCCTTGGGCTTACTAGAGCCTTTGTCTGTCTTACAGGTGGCTTTCTTTCCCTCTGTCTCATCTTCTTGTGTTATTGCCAGGAACAATTTAAGTCTGTCAACTATTCCCCTTCTCCACATCTTGGTCTCATTATCCCATCTAGCCTCAGCTAAAGTCTTTTCTGCCCTTTTCATTCTCCTCTCAAATTTTGGCTGTCTTTGTCGTATGGCCATTAAATCCCAAATTGCTATCGCCTCGTACTGAGCTGGTCTCGGAGGCGGTTTTTGCACACTTAACATCCACCTCAAGTTCTCTAAAATTCTTGTATTAAACGTTGCATGCTCTGGAAATGCTAAACATCCCTCCTTCTCTGTTAATTTGCGCCACTGCTTCATCCAAAGACATGGCGCAACTCCCTTTTCTTCCATTACAATATAAGCCGGAGTACCTTCAGGCGGTGTAGGCTCCCCTTCACTCGCCATAATATATGTACCTCCCTTCAAAGCACTCTTTAGAGCCTTGAAAAACTTCATTTTTGCGTCTTTTATTTTGTTTAGACTCTAATCAGGAAGTGACTTTTATTTCCAGTACACTCTTCACCCACTTTCCTCAACCTATTGCCTCTCACGGACGGCTGCCAATCCGTGCGCGACCCCTCTCAGCAACTGACCTATCGGAGCGCAGCACCACTGACGTCACACTCACACACACTGCAGCTGACAATGCCTTGGGGCTTGTCCTCCTCACACAAAACTAATGCGATATATTGTGAGCACCTTTAACAACAAAAACCCAAATTTGCTGGTTTACTACAGGAAGGGTAACACAATCGCTTCTGAACTTTACAGAGATTTCACTTGAAGCCTCGGCCGCTACTCTCTCCTTCTCAGCTCCAGCACTCGCAAGCAGAATTCGACCCGCAAATCCTACTCTCGACTTGTCAGTGGTTTGTTCTAGTGCACTTTAGAACTTGCCAAATCTCCATCGAAGGTTTCACTCACACAATTTGACTCAAACTCGACTTATCAACCACGGCCGATTGACCTATTAAACCGCACAAATTACAACATAAACCCAAGTGTCTCCTACACTTCTCAATATACTCCGGAGTCTTAGACCACGACGGGTCCATATATCACCAACAACCACGTGGATAATTTTGAGCACAAAGCACTACACTCACATGAAGTTCGCTGACTTCCCTACTCTCTTACTGCGGAGTATGCCCACTCCTACTAAAACAACATTACCTGACCTAAATCCACACAAACTTCACAAAACACCTGCAATATGCATAAGCTAAGCAAGCGCAAATTCTATACCACACAGGCTAAAAACGCCGGGAACATTACCAACTCACTTAGGCGAGTTCCGATATTCCGGGAAAGTCATGGGGAATTTAGAAACGCATCATACCTTTAATTTGCATTATCTCGAAAAACAGTTTAAACAATAGTCCTCCGTCCTAGGGCCCCAAAGGGTCTAAACCATCCTCTGCTACCAGAACTGTTAACGCATCCCAGTATGACTATTTTACTCACTTTGGGACGCATTTTAGGCCAATGAATCTTTTCACCCTGATTGACACCTTAGAATGAGATAGCTAATCAGTATGTCAATCAATATGTCAATAATCTCCTCAAAGTTCACAGTAATACGACAATTCAAATTAATCAAAGACATTTAAAAGAACTCGCAAACCACCATGACCTTTCAGTCATGAATAACCACACCAGTTTAATATGAATTTGTGAAGTTTATTCCCTATTAGTTACAATTCTACTAATAAGTTTATTAGTCTCAAAACCAAAAAACACATCAGCATAGTAACAATATGGCAACTCTGATAAGATTTCATCAAAGCAAGAATCACGAACATTAGAACATAACACGGCGACAGCATAGGTTATCCTCAGCAGAATATCATCATCACGTTATTCAACAAAGCATAGATTTAGTCATTTGTCTATTTGTGTCAGTTTAGTGAATCCCTTTCCTAACCTCAAATTAGCATTGGCATGTTGGGCTTCATGCAAAACAATTTAGAAACACCAATTTAGAAAACATCTAGCTATGGACTCTGTCAAAAGAAGCAGTTGGTACCTAGAAAGGAAAAGCAAACAGACAATTACAATTTCATTGTCATATAGTTACCCTCCGTATTTGGGTCAGCACTCAGGTTCGGTCTTCGTCCTCAGGACATCAGTTGATTCGCCATCAGCCAGGAATTCAGCAGTCGGGTAAAAGGGGGGCACTTCCCTCATAAGGAGGTAAAGTGTAAACGGGCAATTTATAACGCAAGAATGGTTTTAAGAAACACACAGCAAAGTCTTTATGCAGAGTAACAAAGTGTCTGGGTCATAGCAAAACGTAACAGCCTCTCCCTCTCATCTATCTCCTATTATCTCCTGTTCTGATTTACTTCCTGGTGTCAAGGGTTTTTATTCAATTTTTGTTGTACATTCCCCTAAAATTTGGTTGGATAAGGGGTTGCACCCCACTATCTCCCTCCAATAGAGTTCCGATTACTTCATCAAATTTGTCACCCCATAACAGTTCTCACGTATGTTATTGGTCCTTATGATTGACGTCTTTAGCGGGTGGAATGTCCGGTATAATTTCATACTCTCGTGGTCCTTTGCACATCTTCGGTCAGTGGCTCCATTGTCTGTACCGGTTCAGGCAACCTTGTAACTGCCAGTGGCCTACACTGTTGCATTCAGATAAAATGTTTCTACAAGCAAATCAAATTTCATTGGAACGGATCTAATACAGTTACATTCATCTCCTAGTTGGAAGAAAACAAGAGTTCATGTCCTTCAGCAAGTCAGCACACTGCACGTTAGAAAAACACATTTAATATGAAAACCAGGCAGCTAGGCATCGACTCATGCTAACTAAGGCCTAATGATTTATTAACAAAAACTTAACGTATAACCTATTGTTATTAGTTCAAAATCATCTCTTAATATAACATTTCAACATTATTAGTCAGTTTCATTAGTCCCCGTATATATTGGCGGCCACTCCCCGTGGGCACATTTCAAGCGTACGTTATAGCAAAATACATTAATAAATTTTCTATGCGGCATTATTACACATTAGTTCATAAACATTTCCTGTTAAAATTGATTATATAAGCTTCGCTCTCTCAGAGTTATCTGGAGTTCTGTTTTTTTTCCAGGGGTCTACAGCCTATTCCAATAATTCCTGTTTTTCCTGGCTTGTTTCTAATGGATGGCGATGCTTGTTCCCACTGGCATTCAATTTGTTTCTTTTCACAAAAGGCAAATTAGACCTTCAAATTAAATAGGGTGGATTGCATATCTAGATAAATGGCCTAACTATGGAAGTAGTTTCAAATTCAAGGTTGTTCAAAGTGACAGCATTGACACTAATAACTAAACAGTCACTTTCATTATTTACTTTACTTTACCAAAAACATAAACAAATGAATACAATTGGAGTTTAAGGGTAAAGTAAAGCCCTTAAAATGTAATGCAATCAGGTTTAAACCTTCTCCTCCTACATTACCCTCCAGAAACCTGTATTGATCATCAATTGAAGACATTTTTGTGAAGTTTGAACAAACCTGCCAATCCAGATGCAACTGGAGTGATGGTAATCTCCTCAATTCCCTGAACCCATTGACAATAACTCTGAGGATATTAAGCTGGTCAGCACTAATAACTAAGTAGCTACATATTGTATTTCCCTTTTGAAAGGCTGATGCACTCATCTCATCCGTTCTTTCTTCCTGATTATCAGAAAGTTGCAATAAATACTATTGATAAGTTGAACACACAAATTGAAAGTGGTTTGTGGCATAACCAAAATCAAAATTATTATTAATGATAGGTTAGTGGTTTGCACAAGAACAAAGAAATTTGTACTGTACATATTTAGATGTACCAATCTGTACATTGTTTGTTCTTTCTTTAAATTAACAAAGGGTCACAATATTTACTGAATGTTGTCATCTAATCCCCATGACTATTAGTAGCCACTGCTATGAACAACATTGTAGCTAAAAGGAGCAAATTATCTACATACCCTTCTGGGAAATTATTACTTTATTAATCTCAACACTTTCTGGATGCCAAATGTGTCACATGAATAATCACCTAACCTTGAAGGGAAAATCATTCAATTAACCACAACCAAAACAATCCGACAAAGCAACCAATGTTTTGACCATCACTGATAAATCTAAAGTCTAGTACCACATCTTAAGACCATGTTAACCATTATTTCACAAGGTCTTTTTCTATGGGTTGTGTTGTTAGGTTCACTTTCCAGTATAATGTAATCCTGATATGCTGACCCTTCTTAATTCCAGTATTCTTTCTTGTAATAAAGGGTACATGAAAACATGTAATTCCATATATTGTTCATTTTATCCTAACACAAAAACACAATTAACCAGAAACCCCACTTAAAACAAGATGGGAAACTACTGTATTACTACTGTACTGTACTACTGTACATAGGCCCTCATTTAGACCTTGGTGGCATATACCGCCTACTGTCGCGGCGATGGCTGCCAAAAGACCATTGCCACAGCTACCAGCCGTCTGCGGTATAATGACCACAGCTGGATTTCCACCAGAAGGATGGCAGAAATCTGGCTGTGGCCATGCTGGTGAATGGCAGTAAGATGGCGCTGCTGTCACCAGAATTAATATGGCCTGGTGTTGTTCTGCTGGCAGCAGCGCCTCATCCCTTCTCCTGCCGGAGGACCCCCTGGATCCAGGTAAGTGGGTACTCCGACAGGGGAGGGGGTGTTGTGTGTTTATGACTGTGCGTGTGTGTATGCGGGTGTGTGTTGCATGTTGTATGTGTGTGCATGTTTGGGAGTGTGAGTGCATGTATGTTGAGTTATGTGAATGCGTGTCTGCGTGTATGTATGTTAGTGTGTGTGTGGATGTGTGTGTGAATGGATGTATGCATGTGTGGATAAATGTGGGAATGGGTGTGTGTATGTGTGTGCGTGTGTGAAGGGAGGGGCGTGTATGAAGAGGGGGTCTGGAGATGAAGTGGAGGTGGGGGGAAACCTGTGGAGGGGGTGGAGGGCAGGGATTACCTGTCACTGATAGTGCCTACCGCCATGGTTTTCGTGGCGGTAAGGATGCCAAGAAAACCATGGCGGTAGTCGGGGTCATAATCCTGCAGGCGGGCAAGTGACGACCACTGGGCTGGAAAGTGAAGTCTCCAGCCCGGCGGCCATTACGGCCATGGCGGTCAGTGTGGTACATTGGTGGTTTGGCTTTGGTCAAACCACCAATGTCATAATATGGAGGAAAATACCAACAGTCTTTTGGCAGTACTTTCCTCCATATTATTGCCGACCGCCGGGGTCATAATGACCCCCATATTGTTCAATTTGATCCTTACCCCATAGCTAACTATAAGGTTGACAACTGGTCAAAAAAGGGGAAGTCCTAGCTGAGAACAGTAAACTATTGCAACTCTATAAGTAAACATCCCAAGAGGCTTACGTATATTCATTGTACTGACTTTGTCAAATGTGTTGACAATAGAAATGCAGAACCTAATCAAGAATGGGTGATCAATATTTTAAAAGTGATTAATGAGAGGATCAAAATTCTTGACAAATAAGTGATGGGAAGGAAGCAACAAAAATTCCAAATGGGAATAATGGTATTATGAGTCAGGAAGATCTCTAACCTTTGCAAAAAAGCTGATCCAAGCACGCAGTGACTTATCTAAAGAGAAGACCCTCTAAGCTATGGATAGAGGATGACGTCACTCAAGCACAGAAGTGAGCTCAGTTTTGGAATCTGGAGATAATCCAGCCTATTTTTAGGAGGAAAGGGTTTCTTTCTCAGAGGAATATCATTTACTGGAACAAGACAACAAGTGTTCTTTCAGAAGTAGGCAAAGCGGCAGAGGCAAAAAACAAAACAGAATAGGAACTAGTAAGACTGTCAAAAATACAACAGAACTGGCATGGTACACGTGGCCAGGGGCATAGAAAACAATGACTGACACAGATAATTAAAAAAATCAGCTTACTGTTATAATTCATCTCAGAAAGAACTATCAGAGACTGAAACTAAAAGTGTTACTATTAGGTTTATCATTTTGCCCTGATTCATGCATTGACAATACACAAGTGAGAATAGACCTATACAAATTTGCCCAGAAACTGAAGCTATGGAAATACAATGCTCTAAAAATAAATGATGATCAAAGGCAGAGACTGCAGAAGGAGGTGAGTGGCCATTCACATTTATTGATTGATGATTTTGAAACATTATACACTTTGTATGACCTTAGTAAAGCTGACCCAGAAATCTTGTTGGGAGACACATGTGACCCCTACGATTGGAATATATTATGAACACTAACTAGGGAGTTTAGTATACATACGGATTTGACTATTGAAACTAAATTCAGCCAACTTTCAAGATTTGTTTCACAAACTCCCAGGGATCATATTGATACTTTTTGTGAGTTGGTGAAGAGGGATCCGTTGAAACTGTGTGGAGTTAAACAGACCAGATGAAATCTTGACAAAAAAACATTGGGAGGCTATACTAGCACTGTAAAAGGATGGGGAAGTGATCATTAAGCATTCAGATAAGTGAGGAAAGATGGTATTGATTACCAGAGAGAACTATGTAAAGCAGGCACTGAGACAACTGCTATGAGAAAGTAGATAGACAATATTGGTTGATTTTGATAGTAAGGTACAGTGAACTGTTGAGCGCTAGGTATTATGACCAACTTTTAAGTTGGGATGAATTACAGTTTTTGAAAAAACGACACACTCACTGTCCCCACTTTGTATCTGTTACCTATAGTTCATAAGAATTTGCACCATCACCTGGGTTGTCCTATAGGTTTTTCAAAGAACAGCATTTTTTAGAATACTTCCATATATGTGGACCACTTCCTTGTCCTCTTGTTAGACATTTAAATTCTCTTGAGCACAGTAATATAGCACTCAGCACAGTGATGGAGTACAGGCTTGTAAAATATTTTGTCTTTCAACTCATATGTTACTGCAAATAATTGAGTTGGCCTGAAAGAAAATGTGTGCATGTTTGAGAATGGTTTCTACAAATAAATGCAATGGACAACGATGGGTATCTGCTTCATCCCCCGCTATGTCAATTTGGTCATGAGTTGGTGGGAGGAACAGGTGTTGTGCGGCAATGAAATTTCAGAGTGGACAGAAAACATCATTATTTTACTGAGATATATAGATGATGTGTTCTTTGTGTGGAGTAGATCAGAAAGTGACCTTAAGAGATCTGGAAATGCTCTGAATACAAATGAATTGAATCTTAGGTTCACTATCAATTACAGCCATAGAAGCACTGAGGCCCATATTTATACTTTTTGACACAAAACTGCGCTGACGCAGTTTTGCATCAAAAATATTACAGCCGGCTAACACCATTTCTTTGCGCCGTGCAGGTGTCAAATTTATATGATGTTAACGTGGCGAAAATGACTGTGATTCTCAGTTTATGACATCGCAAACCGGATATGCGCTGTTTTTTGACGCAATTGCATAAAAATGCGGCGCAAACACTGCAAAATGTGCTAAGGAGAGCCAAAATGGATCCTAGATGCTTGCACAGACCCCAGGAAGATGACAACAGACCAGGAACCAGCCAGGAGGACCCACACAAGACCCAGGACAGGGAGAAGAAGAAAAGGAAGTGTCGCTTCAGTGCAGAGGAGCAGGAAATTCTGGTGATAGAGGTGACAGAACACAAGCACCAACTGTTTGTCACCTCAAAGTTGCCAATCAGTAGGAGAGAGGCAATATGGCAAAAAATTGTTTACAAGATTAACAGTGTGGCAGAAGTATGGAGAACTGTCATTGAGTGCAAGAAACGCTGGCATGACTGTAAGCGCAGGACCAAGGAAAAGATGGCCAAGAACAGGAAGGCAGCACTGCAGACTGGAGGTGGGAGTCCAGCACCACAGGAGGCCCTGGACCACATGGAGGAGATGGTCGCAGCCGTCATCCCCGAGGAGATCGTCACAGGGATTCAAGGACAGGACAGCGCAGACTACCAGGAGACAACACACATGCAGGGTAAGCCGCATGGGAATTAAAGTGCACAAATGTTAACTGTAAGCGGGGGTGGACATACCTACTACACAATGCATGTTAGTCATGATATTCAGGGAGTGGCATGGGTAAAGGGGCACGGCACAGGGCATGGGCTGTACAGAGGAAACCTGGGGCACAATTCTACACTACACCAACCACCTTTGCATGGGGGTATGCTGCCATGCCAAGGATGATGCAAAGGTAAAGCCGGGCCAGGAGGGCATTGTGCAGCGTTAAACTGGCAGCCCATCACACGTCAGCCAGTATTCTCCCTACATTAACTATGGCCCAATTAACAACCTCTGGCCATATCTGCAAGTGGAATGTACATTTGACAACAGTTGCCACTACCACCTCTGCTGTGTGTGCAGGTGAAGTAGCTAATGGCAGTAACGTCCCCATGGATCAAACACTCCCAAATTAGAGGGTTCAGGATGACAACGTTATCAATCCCCTGAAATCAGTACAAATGTCCCAATCTTGTCAAATGTGATTGTACATAGTTGCTACAAACATCAGCCATTGTCATAAACATTAGGAGGTACACAGCACTAATGTCATACCCATGCTGCATATGTCAGGGTCCACCCTATGCCTGGGTCACAATAGCTCCAATGACACCATGCAACATCCCAAATGTCATACTGCTCAGAAAACAGCATTGAGGGGGAGGACACATGTAACTGGTTACAGAAATACCCCCGCCCAGTCAGAGGAGGAAATGGAACACTACTAGGCTAGGACAATCAGTGCAATCCAATGTACCACACATTCCCCAACATCAGCAGTACACATTACCAATGCTGACATCCATATCGTGCATAACAATGCTATACATAGTATATGCTAGATCACAACAACATATAGGTGGATTTGAAAGATCAGAGACTGGGGCAATTCCAGATTGTTAAGTGTGGTGCTAGTGCCATCAGAACACCCACGGCCAGTGAAAGGCTTCACCATGAGAATGGAAGTAGACAGAGGGTTGAGTAGGACAAGAAGGTGGCAATTCACAATTTGGCCTGAACCAACACCTAGAGGATGTGATGCTGACAAACCCACAAACTGACCACAATACATGCAACATGCAGGTGGGGCATAGGCCTGGGAGAATGCTAATATGAAAGACAGGAACAATGAACAGGAAGCAAGATCACAATGTGAAAATAATCGGAAGGCAGGCATGTCACATTACAAATCCCACAACACAGACACACTAATTGTACCATATCTCATTGCAGAGGATGATGGCTCTGCTGTGGATATGCCTGTCCAGGACTACCCTGATGTCATGGACGATGAGCTGACAAACATCAGCCAGCAGACCCTCCAAGATGTCCTTGGAATCCTCCAGAGCCCACTTTCAGTCACAAGGAGGCGCACAGAACTAGCAGCCATCACAGAGGAGCCACCCACCACCCCAATTGTATGACCTGCCAGTTCCAACACAGCTGAGGACTCTGACGACCCTGGCACCAGCTTTGAGTGAACTGTAGTTGGAGTACAGCGGGAACTGGCCAAGGAGGTGCGGGTGGGAATGCAAAATATGGCAGCCAGCCTAGAGGGGGTGCGTTTGTGCATGATGTCAACTGAAGAACAGGCAGCAGCTATGCAAGGGTAAACAACAATCTTGCAGGAATGTGAAAAAAGGTTGAAGGAAATCAGCACAGCTGTAATAGAGTTGACCCAACAACTACAACAACAATCCTGTCAACGCGTGTACGAATTCAATATTGAACCTCTCAGGGCCGACCAGGCTGCCTACCACCGTGATGTGGCTGCTATTCTTAAGAACCAGCAGGTCTTCCTTGCTGCAGTACTGCCCTTAAGAGCTCCACAGTTGGCAGCTACCGGGATGTCTGACTCCACGTCTCCAAACACTGAGGTGTGTGTTGCCCCTTCACAACCACCACCACCAAGGGCAGAGGAGACTCCACACACATCAGAAGATGAAGACGTGGAGCAGATCACCTTCACCCAAAACAGTACCCAGTAGCACTAGTCTATGCCACATGGCCACCTATTACCAAGGTCCTGTGCTTTATAACATGCCAGTCTTGCAACAACTGTACTCAAGCACTGTTCTTCAACCCAGTGTTTATCTTGTCACCCTACCCTGTGATTGTCTCTCACTACCTCTTTGGCAAATCCTGTCCCTCTGCACTGTCTGACACTTCACCCCAGCATGTCCAATGACATGTCCTTTTGTACTTGTGTAGGATCACAATGGAAGATGTCACACTAATGGACTCACAATCATGGACAATGTACATATAGCACTACAGCACTTTTAAATAAATAGCACTTACACAACAACTTTGTCTCTGTGTAATGTGACACATCAACCGTGATGGCCATCAGTGATGTTTACCTCAGGTCAATGATTATTGATTGTCAATACACCTGAACTGAACGAATCTTAGCTGATAACTTTGCACAGTGGTCTGGTTTGTACCATCAACTGCCCTCCATAAGGGTCATTTCATAGGAAAATATAAACTATACACCATAATTCTGTGTTGGACAGAATAATGCTTCCTCAAGGAATGTCTAAGCCAGAAAATAGTGCCTTCAATCATTTCTGAAAGTCAAAACTTAAGTATGTGACATTTGCCCCAATTTTTAGCTAACGCACACCATACAGCATGAATGGATGTGTATGAGTTTCCATAGAAATAAGTCACCGGGCTGAACATTGTAACAAATGATAGGTGTGAGTTATGTATACCATACTACATGAGAGCATACTACCACTCACCTTATAAGGATTCGCTTGGACATCATGTTGCAGGCACACGTAACACAGTGTCCTCAATTCCAAATCTGTTAGCAAAGTATGTGACATTGAAAACATACATCGCAAAATAACCACACTTTTGGATCCACAGTAACCGTGAGTGGTGGGTGCAATGAATGGCCGAATCTTAGCTAAGTAGCTTTGGTGTAGCTGCCAATGTAACAGCTCAGTTGGAATATGGTTGCAGCATGGAACACAAAAGCTAAGACAAAAGAGACACTGATCACTCATGCCAAGGCAGTCATCTACAAGCACTTGACACATACTGGAAAGGGTAACCTAGATATTTGTTAAACAGTAAAAAAAGAAGCTAAAACTAGGGGAAACACCTTACCTAACCTAAACTACTCTAACTACACATTATCCACAACTGTCCCTAACTAACCTAAGCTAAACTTACTTAACACATTTAACGAACCGATCTAAACATCAACTCCCCACCCCTTTATAAGATGGGACAACTGGAGGACAACATATAGTAACCTAAACACATACTATCTTATACTAAACGAATATATATATATATATATATATATATATATATATATATATATATATATATATATATATATATGTTTGTTTTTTGTTTTTTTTAAACACCAAAACACCAAAATCGTCCCCCACCCATCCACCCACACAGATAATAAAAAGCAGTTGTTAAAAGTATGATACCCCCAACCCCCCACCCACTACTACTAACTAAACTAACAGCCTATACTAACCTAACACTAAGCCCCCTAAACCCACTAAATTAAAGAACCAGGAAAGAGGAGGGAGGGAATCATGGCTGAGTATAAGCCTACAAGTTGGCCTTCCGCAGGGTCTTTTTGATGGCACGCACCCTCCGATTCACTTGTGCCACCTCCTGCTGCAGCCTGGTCATTTTACGCAACACACGGTCCAAGTTCCGTTGCATCTGGTTAAAAACTGCAGGGTCTATGACTGCAGCAGGGGTTCTCTGTGTGCCAGTGGAGGAAGCATGGGCCCTTGTTGGTTCCATGTCTGTAGGAGGAGGTGCAGGTGGTGCTGTGACAGGTCCTGGAGCTGTGGATGACGATGGTCCAGCAAAGGTCCCGGCTAATGTTGGTGCAACCTGGGTGGTAGTGGTGGTGCTGGTGGTGGTGGCTGTGGTGGACACCGATGGCCCCCCTTGGGCAAATGCCCTCCACACTCCGGAGGCTTTTTCATGGCGATAACGCCCTGCCATGTTGCGGAACCCAGACTCCACATCCAGAATGTGGTGGTAACGCATTGCCCTGCGCTGAACCTCTCAGATCTGGATGAGAATCATATTGGCAGCTGTTAAGACAAATAGAAAACCAAACATTATGTACTTCATTGTGTGAAATGGCTCAAGAAGTAAATCAGACAATACATCTAATGCAACTGAAACAGCCCATATCATCATACAGATCACTGATTGTCCCTGAGGCAGTACATACCAAGCCAGCCTACACATGTCCTATCATCGAACAGCACATCAAAACCCTAAAAGATGGGCAACAACTGGAATGACTTTGGATCATTGTTCAGCCATTTGTCAGGTAAAAAGCATGCTGCAAATCCTCCACCATTGACAGGCAACAAATTACCATGTTCTGGATGACAATCTAGGGCCACAAGATCTGAGAGTTGTAAATGGAATTGCCAGTATAGAACGCAGTTGCTAATCATGAGTGGGTATCCTAAGTTTGGACAAGTGATTTACAGATTTACCTGTCTGTGTTCTAAACTTGGATCATCAGTCCTAGGTCCACTATTCACAACCCTACCCCTGTGCCTGAGGGGGGCGTGGACAAGCAACAAATAATTTCAAACAGTAAGGACACCCAGGAAGCTTTGGAAAGCTGTACATGGGTTTGGCCAGCACACCACAGGAAAGGAGGAAATCCAACTAGGATACACCCAAACCTTGGACAATCCCATCAACACTTATCTTTGGAAATGCAGACCATTGTCAACATAATTTCCTACCAGTAACCCATGACTTACAACAAACAGATAGATGCAATCACACCTCTTACCATGAGCTGCGTGCACACCTAGGCCACTGTACTCAAGTGCCTCATACTCGTAGCACAACATGTGGAGCTACATGCTGCTATGAAGTTAAACATACAGTCAAACATGTTCATTAGTGAATAGGAAAGCAGACATCTGTGGGTAAGACTTTGGCATCCCTATTCTGGGAGAATCAGGGTCTGACTTGCTGACTAAATCACTAATATGGTCCGCTGCTACATTTTCTGATTTCAAATTTTATCCACACAACTCATCCCTATTCACATTGCTGTGCCTACAGGACTGACCTACAATCCCAAATTATGACAATATGCTAATGATTGGCCAACTCAAAGATGGGGCATAATACCTTGCTATGTGTCCAACACACAGGAGTCAATCACACATCATCAGCAAACACAACACAGAACAGAAATATCAACACTTACTGGAGATGGCTGGGTCCGCAAATCGAGCCACCTCTCTGATAGTGTAGGGTGCAGGTCCACCTGTAAGGCATGGAAGGGAGAAATGTGCTCAATGTCTGTGCACTGTACAACACTTCCAACTATAAATACTATGTGTAATATTAACTCAAAAAGTCAAGCCTCTCAGACATGATGATACTGCATCCTACATACCACTGCAAACATGTAGAGACCTGGGGACTTCAGTGAGTGAGACAGACATATCTGCATACATACAGTGGCCCTGACTATCATGCAGTAGCAAACATGCTCCTTCATTAGTTAGTAGACAAATTCATGGTGTGTATTCCTGTCATCATGTGTATCCATGAGAGACATGCAAAGCCACTTTCTGTGAGGACTGCAATACCAGTCACCCAGACATTGTGACTAAAACCAATTTAAGACACACAGGTACAATGTACAGAGGGCCAGGGACAGTTGTTAGCCCTCAATTTGTATCATTTTCTTTGTTTGATGTGCCACAGTTATGGTAAGTTGCACCAACCATAGAGATATGAACCCATGTGCATACCTTTTGCCATCCATCCCTAATTTAAATGTGGCACTACAAACTCACAATATCAGTCTAAGATGTTACCTGAGGTAAGCTATAACTTGTTACGTATGTGTCAGAATCCAGTTCAGACATGTATTCAAAAACACTTGAGGGACACATTATTTATTGAAAAAAACTGGATTTCAAACATATGTTTCCTGATACACTCACAGACCATACATGAAACATATGTTAGAGCCACATTGGCACCATCAATTGACGTGAAGCCAACACTAATTTACAGTCTCCTGTTGTGTTTTGAAAGTTACTCTAGCTGTTGAGTCAACAAATGACGGTAATGTGTAGGAAATATTGTATTCCTCAAAGGCAACTGTGGCCCATATTTATACAAATTTTGCACTGCATTTGTGCTGCTCTTTGACACAACAGCAGCACAAACGTACAAAATACAATTGTATTTTGTGAGTTTGCGCCACTCTTGCTTCAAAACAGGTCGCATTTGCGGTGCTAACTAAGTAGAACTATGGCCCTGTATGTTTAACTAGCATTCCACATGGTCAAAAACATTGCCTGCAGCATATGAACAAATCACCTACCGTCACTACAGAGCATTTAAACATGCATATTACTCTGATTTGTACTCACCAACAGGGCCACCAATCACAATCCCCAGGTGGTCCAGCAGGTCTTGCTCCCTGGCAACAAGGTCAGCCCAGCGGTGCTTCAGCTGGTGGTCTTTGCGCGGTATGTTGTAGATTCTCTGGAGATGGTAAAACACCTATGCCCACCGGAGCCTCCTTGCCTCTGTGTGATAGCCGTGTATCACATGACCACCTGCCTCTATCATTAAGGGTAGGAAGAGGCACACCAGCCAAATAAACCCACCCAGCTCCTCCTCTCCCATCCTGCCCAGATGAGTCCTACCCAACATGCTTGCACAAAAAAAAGGGAATAAAGGGGTACAGAGGAGAATAGAGGGAAAGTAGGACAGGGAAATGCAAAATAACTAAGAACACAGCACAGCTATACCCAAACTACCACTACCCACAGCAGACTCCCAACACAACAAAGACAAATATTGACACTATAAATGACCAAACAAACACTAATGCAGGATACCACAGGCAGTTCTGAAACACAAAAAGACAATTTAAAGACCACACTGGAGACAAAATCACAAAATGCACAGAGAGACAAGTCAAAACACAGCCACACAGTCAGGAAATATCACAGACTGCAAAGTGAAAGTGAAAGTACACCCACTGTACCAATTCTGTAAACAGGATATCCTATTACATCACTTCCTGCCTCAAATGTTGTGCGTTTTTATTGTTATGCATCAAAATATTATGATGCTTACAGTCTGTGCATCATTTTTTTTTACGCACATACTTAGAAATAACCCTGCATCCATAATTTGAAGTATGTTTCATACTTAACCAATTTCAGGGGGTACAGTGTGGGAATTACCGCTCAGGGCCAATGGATGTTTCCTGGCGATGTGCGTCATATTTCGATGCATATGCGTCATTTTTTTTACGAATGTGCGTCTTTTTTTACACGTAAGCATCAGAATTTTTGTCTTTAACTGGGTTTGGGTCATTTCTCATTTGTAATAGTACATGACAGTTGTGACAATACGGAGTTAGGCTGATTGCACCCACATTGGGCATTACGGTGTATGGGCACATGTGACAGATCATACAACTGCAGACCATGATCCTCTAGTTGTTGTACCGGATTTGCACTCTTCACTGACGCAATAGATGGCCAAATGTGTGGGATACAATTAGGTATTACCCAGTTTGGGCATGTTGTGTGTCAAGAGAGGATAGCAAGGCGACACAACTCAATACAGTAACTCAATGCCTATGGGTCAATGTGTGTGATTTGGCTACTACTACTGTTGTTGTCCAACTGTGTGACCATCACAAGATGCATTTTTACAAATATGCTTGTATGTATGTGGATTCAATGTGTCCAACCATCAGATGCTAGTCAGTGTGGAAATGAGGGAGGACATGTGTTAGTCATATATGTAGCAACAACTGCTGTGTGCACTTCCTAGGTTTTTTGGAACATAAGCACCACCAATGTCAAAGCATGCACAGGATAGATAGCAGACGGTTGTTCATGGCAATGTTCCAAAACTTAGCCATCACATATCCCGGAATGTTGGATACTACTTCCTAGACAATTGTTTGTTTACCCACCATGAGTCAGGCATGGGATAATGCTATGTGGGTACCGTGTTTGTGACACTGAGTCCCAAATATAATGCACAATTGTAATGCTACGCCACAGTTGGAGTCATATAACTGAGCCATGTCTCTCTTGTGGCAGTGGAGGACCAGCAGACCAAGTAGAACGTGTTCACATATTTCCAGTGGTAAAATGCACAGAGATGTCTGTGTGGGCCAATGTTTAGCCTGTATCATTATTGGGGTCTCTGTTGTTACAGGTACGTGCAGGTCTAGTCATGAGTCTGTGTAGCCATTTCCTGTATCTACAAAGTATCCTTCACAGATCAATAGATGGAAAGCCAATGAGTAATTGAGAACACACATGGGGATGGTACAGCTCTGTCACTGCAAACATGTTATGAGACTGTCAACAGGACAACCTTGGTGTGCTGACAAAGGTACTGTCTCAGAATTCTTATACCGGCAGGTGTCCTCACAACATTTGCACACAGGTTGGCCTCTAAAATTCCCACTGCATATGGGAACATCAGTACCTCTGTGCTGATTAATCTCACAGCTATTCACGACACAAGCCCCATCAAGAATTTGGGATCAATGTGAATCAGCGTGTGGACTGTCAGGGTCCTAACATGTGTAGACATTTAATGCACATTATCTGACGTTGTTTGTTGTGCTGGAGGCACCATACCCAATCCATGCATTCAGCCATGGTACACTGTCACTATTTGTCACTCAGGCATACATAAAACCCAGACAAGGGGTAGGCCATCATTCGGCTATTTGGAGACAAGTCCCCCCCCCCATGGTACGATAAATAAACTGATTATGCTATGCAATGTATTTGAGTATGCATTGTAGACCCACCTGACACAATACCCCAATAGGAATGTGAGGTTTGGGAAAGCAACTATGATGCAAGTGTAGCCACAAGGAATCTTCAGGGTAATGCAAATACAGGAGCCAGTCAGGCTAACAGGATGCATGGTCAATCAGGATCCCATACATTTGACAAGGTAAATACACAGTGGTCAGACTGAGACTGGTCAAAGGTGGAACAACACTGTGGAAACTGACAACTGTGTTTCTCCTGTGTGTTGGAACGTGACACATTAACTCAAGGGCTGTGTCACACATAGCTGATCTTTTCCGCAATGCATAACAGTGTTATAGATAAAATGACAGCTTCTGTGCTGTTCCAGGCAGCTGCAAGGGCAGTGCATGTTCAAATGGCTGGTCTCCATGGAGGTGCTCACAGGTGTGTGCAGCACCAGTCTCTCACAAGTCCTGTAGGTGAGATTCAAGTTCAAAGTGCTGACTTACCTTTCACATGGGAAGCAATGTACAGGTGATTACAGGTCCTACAGACTCCAAGCCAGTACATTATTCAACCATAAGTCCATGCAGACAGAAGAACAATGACTATGCCATACCATACTAAAGAAGGAAGCACACTGGATTCAGAATGTGAGTCTGGGTGTGTGTAGATGAGGGATTATCTGGGTACAAATATTCCATTTCCAGGGCACATCCCATCCAATTTCACATATGCCATAGAATTATTTAACCATCAGTGAGACCCTTTCATTTGGCAAGGTGACAATGTGCAACACATTTCCGTAATTTTCAGCACTGACGTGTTAACATTTGACTATGCACTAATTTCACATGTGTGAAAAGTTCACTGCAGACCTATTTCTCTGCCCTAGCCAAGTCGACTCAGGTTGTAACGTGAACCTATACTACTGAACATGTTCTAGTTCAGATGGCAAACTTGGTTGTGAGGTTGTCATTTTGAGTTTCAGAAGGTCCGTATGCCTGTACATTTGTTGTGTGTGTGTTAATTTGTTGCAATGCGTATGTGTAGGAATGTGCACTTTCAATATTGTCCCTTGAAGATGTGTTCTTCGCACAGTCCGCTTGCTTATTGGTAGTGGGCAATGTGAGAGCAGGAGTGATATGAGATATTGGTACATCCTCAATGATTGCATGTGACCTTCATTGTAGTCATCATCATGCTATGTGAGTCATGGTGTTTGACCTACAGCAAAAAACATTACACATCCCTTACACAGTACTTATTGTTTGGAAGGGTGTTTGATCGAGTGTTATTGATGTAATAATGAAAGATTAATCTTTCAAATTGTACTGACAGTTGGGGCCATGTCTTTGTCATTGTGTTGTTTTAAATTGTCCCCTTGTGTCTGTGGATTGGCATCTGTCATTTGTCCCTAGGTGTGTATCCCATTGGGTGTGGATATCAAACATGCCTAACGGTGTCACTAACTCATTGTCTTCCTGTCCACGTGTCAATGCCATAGTGTATGTGCTGTGTGTCCTACAGGGCTGCTGTGCAGTGTGTATATAACTGGGTTTCTGTACTTACCAACAAGTAGTCCATTTCCATATCGTCCATCCTAGAAGTGTTGACTTGATGGTGCAGTGAAGGACGATGAATGAATCATGTACACTCCCAGGATACTTTGCCACGATGTTGATGATCAAACCCCGGTGATAGACAATGGCCTGCACATTGATGGAGGGTGTGTGCTTCCTGTTGCGGTATGGATGTTTGGTTGCAGCAGGTGGCACAATGCGTACATGTGTGCAGTCAATGGCACCAAGGATGTGTGGGTAAAACCCCTGTTTTGTCTCCTGCTGTTTTTGCTATGTGTTGGGGAAGCTGATGTGGTAGGGTGTGAGGGAGATGATAGCATCCAGTAACTTGGGCAGGAAGGTGGAGAATTATGGCTGTGAGATCCCGGCAACCAGGGCACCAGTGGTTTGAAAGGAGCCACTTGCCAACATGTGGAGTACAGCTAGCAGCTTGATTTCTGGTGGAATGGTGAGGGGTGTCTGCAAGCTGGGTGCCAACTGTGGCTCAATGTTGTGCAGCAGCTGCTAAATGGCTTGCCAGTTGTGCCTGTACCTCTGAATGATGTCTTGTTGGCGGAGTCCCAAAAGGGTTGTCCTGGTGCGGAATATCCTCTCCTGCCTTTTTCATTGCCTTTGGGGTCCCTGCTTGTGTTGTGGAAGGTGCTGTTGTTGGTCCTGTGCTCTGCGTCTGCGTGCATGCTGGATGAAAAGCATCTCCATGTCTTCCTTTTGGAGCTCTGCTGTTGCTTCTGTGTGTTTTCATTAAGTATAGGTGTGTTTGCCCCGTTTTAACACCTGCCCTGGCCCAGGTGTTATTTTTTTATGCAAATCGGGCTGTGCGTCATTTTCTGACTCCGCCTCCCGCCCGTGCGTCATTTTTGCGCGGTATCATAAATAAGGCGCACAGGAGTTTAAGTAATTTTTTGGATGGGAACGCCTACCTTGCATGTCATTAACGCAAGGCGGGTTCCTGCATCCAGAAAATGATGCACACAGTGGAATTTTGGCATTCGCGGGCTCTGGCATCAAAGTTTAAATATGGCGCACGGTTTGCGTAGATTGTGCGTCAAAATATTTGATGCACATTCAGCGCAAACAGAGTATAAATATGCCCCTGAATTTCTAGACCTACCTAGAACTAAGAAAAAATTGAAAATCTTTAAACACATCTCTTGTTAACACGTTTTCTGTCATTTATGTAATCACATGCCCCTGTGGCCAATGGTATATAGGTTCTGCCACATTCCTGGTGAAGAAACACATGTTGAATACCGGAGGGCAATTATGAATATGGATCAAGGCTTTTGCACAGCAAAACATTTTAGAGAGAAACATCAAGGTAACTGGACTCAAGCTAAATCCTTTGGAATAGGCACTGTGCCTAATCATTCCAGTGGAAGAGAGAGAGTCACAGCACTACGGAGACTTGAGTCAAAGTTTTTCCTTGAGGCAGGATGTGTACCCCATCTGCGAATGAACAAAGGTGAGGATCTCTTTGTTCACTTATAGGGTTGCAATAGTTCATTTATCTCAGCTAGGACTTCCGTTGTTTGAATAGTGGTCAAACTTATAGCTAGCTTAGTGGTAAGGATAAAATTGAAAAATATGGCCCTTATTACGACCCTGGTGGTTGGCAGAGAAGTGGCGGTCTTACCGCCAACAGGCTGGTGGTAAAAAAAATGGAATTATGATCATGGTGGTTACCGCCATGGTCACCCACCACTTCTCTGTTCCGGCCGCCAGGGAGGAGACGACCGCTGGGCTGGAGACTTGGGTCTCCAGCCCGGCGGCCGTCACAAGACCGCAGGAGGTCTCACGACCCGGCTGACCACCATGGATTTCACGGGGTTGGGAACCGCCATGAAATTCATGGCAGTAAGCACCATCAGTGCCAGAGAATTCCTTCCCTGGCACTGATAGGGGTCTCACCCTCCCCCCACCCCCACCCTGGGCCCTCCCTCCACCCCCTGCCAGCTCCCAAAGGTGGCAGGACAGCCCTCCCTACCCCCGACATCGCAACACAGACACACAGCGTACACGCATGCAGACACCACCAACACACACACCCGCACACATATCAACAAACATGCCAACAGCCACATACACAGACATACATGCACACATCCATTCAGACATACAGACAGACACGCACACATTTCCAAACACAACATACCCCGGCATGCATACATGCACCCACACACCCCCTCTACATACTCACACGCACACCTCCATGCACGCACACAACACACAACACCCCCCACCCCCTTCCCCTAATGGACGATCAACTTACCTGGTCCGTTGATCCTCTGGGAGGGGACGGGATCCATGGGGGCTGCTCCGCTGCCAGCATCCTGTCAATAGAACACCACCATGCCGAATCACAGAACGTGATTCGGTGGGCGGTGTTCTGTTGACGGGGCGGTGGAGGTGGAGCAACCTCCACTTCCCCGCTGACCGCCAGTATGGCTACTGGCGGCTCTCCATCCGGAAAAGGATGGAGGGCTGCCAGCAGTCATAATTCGCCGAGCGTAAAACCGCCTGCACTGGTGGTCTTCAGCACAGCGGTCCCTCGGCGGTCTTGCAAAAAGACCGCCGAGGTTGTGATGACCACCTATGTGTTTTATGATGAATAGAGTATTTCCTCATCTTGTTTTAAGCTGGATATCTGTTTATTTGTGTGTTTTTTCATAGATATAATGAACAATATATGGAATTACATTTTTATGTAACTTTTATTACAGGAAAAAATACTGGAATCCATAAGGGTCAACATACCAGGATTACATTGTACCAGGAGGGGAATCCAACAACACAACTCATACACAAAGATATTGTGAAATAATGGATAATATGGTCTTAACGTATGGTACTTGGCTTTGGATTTATCAAACGATTGAAATAACATTGGTTGCTTTGTAGGATTGTTTGGGTTGGGATTAATTTAATAATTTTCCCTTTCCAGGGTGGGTGAATAACAATGTGATGCGGCGGAAAAGACAGTCACCACAGTGGCAGCCACCTACAGCCAGGCGGGAGACAAAGTACCACCCACCACATTATGACACTGCAAACTGCCACCTTTTCTGGGGTGGTACCAACGCCATCAAAAGCCTGGCGGAAACAAAGCTCAGAAGTTATAGGACTCACCATTGGAGACTCAGGGACGAATCACGCCGCCATGGAACCCGAACTGCAAGTCTTCCCGATGATCTTCACTGTCATACAACACACACAACCAGCTGCACACGTAAACCAATGGCACATGACACACAGCAAAATAAAACACAAACCACAATGCTGGAGTAACGACAATGTATTAGCATAGCAAATGCACCACACAAACCAAATATATACAACTGTCCATAAAGGGCCAATGCCCAGTCCAAAGTCATGAGGGCACACAAGGCCACAGGGCACAGTCCAAGGCCCTACCTCTTTCCTGACACAGCCGGAGAGAACACTGCAGGGGCATAATTTTGCAAGTGGAAAGGCACCACAGGGGAATTGGGGGCATCTCAGCCAAATACTGGAACGTCCCCACTGGTTCTGAATGGGCAACATGCCAATTGCTTTGTCCTGGAGAGTGCAAGGCCACAGTCTCTGGAGTGGGTGACTTGCACACTGGTTCTGGAGGGGGCCAACTCGCACAGCTGCCCCTGGAGTGTGGCCTACATGGAGAGGGCTGCACTGTGGTGGTTTTGGAGGAGCCTCCTGGGCAGCCCCTACACTGTCTGATGGCCTCATTGTGGTGGTGGTTGGAGGAGCCTCCTGGGCAGCTTCTGCACTGTCCGATGGCTTCATTGTGGTGGTGGTTAGAGGAGCCTCCTGGGCAACCCTTGCACTGTCCGATGGCTGCATTGTGGTGGTGATTTGAGAAGCCTCCTGGGTAGCCCCTGCACTCCCTGTGACAGCTGGTGGTGGTGTTAGCCTGACAGCTTCTGCTGGCGTAGAGTACCTCGTCTCCTCTTGTCTGTGGGTCGTGGATCCCTTACCCTTCCTGGCAGGGGTGGATGGGCTCTTCCCCTCTCTACCTGGTGGTGCAGGCTCCTTCTCCTTCTTCACAGCTGGTGCAGGCCCCTTCCCCTTCTTCACAGGTGGTGCAGGCCCCTTCACACTCTTCCCTAGTGGTGCAGTCCCCATACCCTTCTTCCCTGGTGGTGCTGGCTCTTTTCCCTTCTGTGTTGTAGGTCTCGTATCCTTACCACTACGAGTAGGTGATGCTACTACTGTCCCAGTGCGCTGTTTGACTGGGGTGCTGGGCTGTGTCATTGGTACCTTGCCCATACATGCAGGACGGGGGTAGGGGTAGGGAAGAGGTCGATTTGGGAAAGGAAATGCTTTTTAGGGACGTTGGAGCGGGAGGAGGGAGGAGTAATGGGAGTGGAGGATGAGGGAGTGGTTGTTGGAGGTGTATGTCTGCTGGACTTGGGTGCAGGTGCATGGGCTGAATGCTGATGTGAAGTGGGTGGCTTTTGGGTGTGTGAATGCCTGTGTTTGTGTCCATTAGGTGGGGGGACAGACACAGTTGGAGAGGACACAGCGGACACGTGCATGGTTGTTGTGGAGGTGTCTGCCAGTGAGGAGTGTGTTCTGCTTGGTGTGGTGATGGTGACAGTGCACGTAGATGTAGTGCATGCAAGTGTGAGTGTGGACGTGACTGGGAGGGAGGTGAAGGAGGAGGAGGAGGGGAAGACAGTGGAGGCTGTGGATGTTGTCGTGTCTGCGACTGTATGGTGTTTGTGTGAGTGTCTGTGGGATGAAGTGTGGTATTTTTGTTTGCCTGTGCCACTCTTGTGTGTTGCCCTGTGTGCATGCTCGTCTGTATGTGTGCCTGGGATGGGTTGGGGTTGAGGGGAGTGGAACTAGGAAGTGGTAGTTGGAGGGGGCCGGTAGAAACAGAGAAATGGCTGCCATCAGAGAGGAGGTGAGAGCCTGAATCGATTTCTGTTGGGCCGCCAATCCACCTTGAATGCCCTCCAGGAATGCATTACATTGCTGCATCTGGGATGCCAGCCCCTGGAGGGCATTCACAATGGTTGACTGCTCTACAGAGATGGATCTCAGGAGGTCAATAGCCTCCTCACTCAGGGCAGCAGGGCCTGACGTGCCTGGGACGAGGGAGATGCCCACCTTTTTGGGGAGCGGGCACAGGCAACTCGCTTAGGGGCTACTGGGAGGGTGGTGCTGGTACGGGGTGGCGGCTGTACCTGCAGCTGGGGTGGTCACAGAGGTGTCCGCCACCACCAGGGAGCTCACATCAGGGAAGGTATTAGAGTCTGTGTTGTCTCCTCCAGTCTCCACCATGGTGCTCCCCTCGCCCTCTGTCCCACTGGTTCCCTCGGCGTCGGTGGACTCTGCCTCCAGGGTCATGTGGGATGCAGCTCCCTCTGTCACCGGTGCCCCTGCTCCTCTGCCAGATGATGCTAATGCACATGAGGACAGGATGACAAAACAAGAAAGGGGGGAGAGCGACAAAGGATACACTGGGTCAGTGACTGCACAAACATTACCTTTAGCATACACAGCACCCTTACACATAGGGAACAGACCTACACAATATGCAGTGCACTACCAGTGATATGGCTAGTCACCAAGGCATGATAAGGAGCATACACCACCAACTGCAGCACACCTGGGACCCACAATGCCCTGCCTGAAAGTGACTACTAACAAGCTAGGTAACCTGTGTTTGCCATACAACCATTACCCTTCAGTGGACCATCACTGCAATGTCTGGCCTGGTCTTAGGGGCACCCACTAACACACAACCACCACCCAGATACCACCCCACCAGCCAAAATATGTAATGATACCCACTACACTCACCCCCTTGTGGCTGCTGTGATTCCCTCAAGCGCCCATCCAGCTCTGGGTACGCCACTGTCAGTATGCATGCCATCAGGGGGTTCAGGGTCCGACGGGCACCCCTTCCTCATTGGAAGGCCATCCCCAGTTGGGCCTTCGCGGTCTTGCGTCTCAGGCCCTCCCACCGTTTCCGATGGGTGCTCCGCCTGCCAAGGATCCCCAAAGTCCGCACCTCCTTGGCAATGGCATGCCATATTCCTTTCTTTTGATGGCCGCTGACCTGCAGAGGCAATACAGACAGGAGAACACGATTACACTAACAGTCCAGCCTGTCACACACATGGCCCACCATACCCGTTTCCATCACCATTGGTACACACATTGGCCAGCGCACAACGTGTACACTACCAACAGATAATCCCCCCTTACACAATGATTTCACACACATTTCCATACATCCATGCTACGTGCATCGTGCCCACAGTGTACTTACCTGTTGGCCTGGAAGCCCATACAGCAGTCCGTACTGGGGTAGGACCCCATCCACCAGTCGTTCCAACTCCTCAGAATTGAAGGGTGGGCCCCTTTCCCCAGTTACACGGGCTATGATAGGTTCCAGATACAGGTCACAGCAGCACATGCAGTGTAGGTCTTCTCCTGTTAAAGGTCAGGAAACAAGTGAGGAATGATTTAGAAAATGACAGTCCCGTCTGCGGCGGTGTACACCGCCCCCTCTGGCGTATATCCCCGTTGGCCATTGTACTCTATAGGGCCTAATATTATCCAATGAGGAATTGCACGGCGGTTCACAAGCATCTGCTGCCATGACGCCCAACATCGGCAGACTTACCTCACTTCCACCTGTCCCACCACACAGGACAGACAGCCCCCATTTTGGGGGAGTGGTGAACAGTCCTATCGATAATTGCTGCATCACAGGATAAATAAGCACATACATAGAAATTTACACTGTCCTAATGCGTAAATGCACAATGTGGACTGTTGTTGTGGTTTAGTTGTTCAAATTGTGTCAGCCTTCTCACTCTTGTGTCACTTAGATACCTACCACTGCAGAAGAATAGGAGTTGGAGACAACCCCCGATGTACAGAATTAGCTTCACTGGAGGACAGGCACATTATATTCACCTATAGACTGGACAGGGCCACAATCATAGACCTGTGTGCCCAGTTGGAGCCTGACCTGATATCAGCTATCTGTCATCCTACTGGGATTCCCCCTCTTGTGCAAGTTCTGTCAGTGATCCATTTCATGGCAACTCATTCTTTCCAAGTGACAGTGGGCTTGGCAGCAGTATTGTCACAGCCAATGTTCTCAATCGTTCTGGCAAGAGTCTTGTCTGCCCTGATAAAACACATGTGCAGCTACATTGCTTTCCCCAAGGTGGAAGATTTGGCCACATTGAAGGCCGGATTCTATGCAATGGGTCATATCCCCAATATTATTGGGGCGATTGACGGTACACATATTGCGTTTGTCCCCCCGCCAGAATTAACAGGTGTACAGGAATCGTAAAAGTTTCCACTCCATGAATGTGCAAATGGTGTGCCTGGCAGACCAGTTCATCTCCCACGTCAATGATAAATATCCTGGGTGCATGATGCCTTTGTCCTGAGGAATAGCAGCATCCCAAATCTAATGGCCCAACTACACAGGCACAGGGTGTGGCTTAGAGGTGAGCCTTCGTCCCCACCCAGTGTATGTTAGTGTATGCCTCTGATGTTAACCTAATAGGATAGTGTGTGGCTAAATGTTGTCCCTCAATACCTGCAGGTGACTCCTGCTATCCAAACCTATTGTGGCTGCTGACCCCTGTGAGGAATGCCAGGACAAGGGCCAAAGAACGTTATAATGAGGCACACGGGCGAACCAAAAGGATCATTGAGAGGACCTTCAGCCTCCTGAAGGCAAGGTTCAGGTGCCTCCATATAACAGGTGAATCCTCCTGCTACTCACCCGAGAAGGTCTGCCAGATAGTAGTGGCATGCTGCATGGTGCACAACCTGGCCCTCAGGCGCCATTTACTTTTTCTGCAGGAGGAGGAGACTGGAGATGCCCCTGTGGCAGCAGTGGAACCTGAGAACAGTGAGGATGAGGAGATAGGGGATGAGGATGTGGACAACAGAACATCAGTTATCCGTCAGTACTTCCAATGACACACAGGTGATACAGTGCAACTTCACATTTCTATGACTATTGGTGTATTCTGTGTGGCTGTGGCATGATGGCATTTTCCACTTTTTACCTCTACTTACTGTCACCTATGGATTATCATTTCACAGATGTTGATGATATGACAACAATGTCCTGATGTGACCACTACAGCCAGCTACAGGTCATTCTTTCTATGCTCTCACCATGTACAATTCATTTGCAATGGCTGTAGCTGTTTCAATCAATCAAAATTTTCAATACAATGAAATACTAGCAGTCGAGTTTTATCCAAGGGTGTTTTTTTGTAGTGCAAAGGAATTGAGGGGAAAGTGCAAAGGAATGGGGTGATAATGGAGGAAAGTCCAGGGTATTGTTCCAGTCTGTTTGTAGCACAAGTACAGTGTCCAAAGAGCCATAGGAAGGGGAGCAAAGGCAGTTTAAGGTGGAGAAGATGACTGACTGGGACACAAGGGGACAATCAGGAGAGTCTCATTTCATGGCAGTGGTCTTGGCAAGTGTCTCTGGCTTTTATCTGGGTTGCAGGGGACGTTTGCAGGGTGGTTCATCTTCTGCAGGGTGTGGGGTGCTGGTGGCCTTTGGGTCCTGTGGTGGGGCCTCCGGCCCACTAGCAGCAGCAGAAGTGGAGGGCTACCCAATGGACTGGCTAGTGGTAGGGGCCCGCTGGTGTGCTGTTCCCTCCCTCATGATGTTGGTCATGTCTGCCACCACCCCTGCTATGGAGATCAGGGTGGTGTTAAAGGCCTGCAAGTCCTCCCTGATCCCCTGATACTGTCCCTCCTGCAGCCGTCTGTTCTCCCGCACATTGTCAAGGATCTGGCCCATCGTGTCCTGGGAATGTTGGTAGGCTCCCAGGATCTTGGAGAGTTCCTCCTGGAGAGTCAGTTCCCTGGTCCTGTCCTCCCCCTTATACACAGCAGTCCTCCCAGTTTCCCTGTTGACCTGTGCCCCTGTCCCCTGAACGGTGTGCCCTCTGCCACTGACCCCAAATCCTTGATTGTCTTGGGGGTGAGGTGCGGCCTGGGGTCTCTGTACAGGTAGGCACACTGCTGATTAACGTGTCCTAGGGACAGAGGTTTGGGAATGCTGGGTGGGTGCTGTGGTGTTGGATCCTGATGGGGGAGGCTCTGTGGTGGTCTGTGATTGTGCTTTGGTGACCGGCTGTCCATTGGTCCCTGATGGGCCAGGTAGGTCCTCCAGATCCAGAGTTACTGTCATCACTGGGGGCCTCTTCTGTTGAGGGACTGGATAGTAGTGGCACCTCCTCTCCACTGACAATGGCTGGGGTACCTGTGGTGATGTAAGCTTCATGTCTGTGACATTTGTACATCCCTATCTTCCCCTCTATGGTTGGTGTTGCCCTGCCAGCTTTTGCTTGTGTGTTGTATTGGTGATGTATTGTGGGATTGTTAGTTTCACTATGCTGTGCATGCTTTAGTGGTGGGTGTACATGCAGGGCTCGGAGGGGGGTCCATGCATTGGTATGGGATGCAGGGCTTGGCATTGAAGTTAGTGAGATGTGTAGGTGCAGTGTGTGGGTTGGAGTAGAGTGATGGGAGTGAGGGTGTGGGTGTGAGATGGCATGCAGGTATTGGGGGGTGATGATTAGTGAATATTGACTTACCAGTGTCCAGTCCTCCGGCTACTCGAGCGAGACCCTCAGGATGCAGTAATGCCAAGACTTGCCCCTCCCATGCTGTGGGATGTGGGGGAGGAGGTGGGGGTCCATCGCCAGTCCTCTGTAGGGTGAGCTGGTGACTTACTGCTATGAAACGTACCTTCCCCTGTAGGTCATTCCACCTCTTCCTGATGTCGTCCCTTTTTCTTGGGTGCTGTTCACCCTGTCTACGATTCTCCGCCATAGCGCCATCTTACTGGCAATGACTATCTGCTGTACCTGTACTCCTAACAGCTGTGGCTCTACCCTGACAATTTGCTCCATCATGATCCTTAACTCCTCCTCAGTGAAACAGGGGTGCCTTTGTGGTGCCATGGGTGTTGTGTGATGTGTGTTGGTGAGGGTGTGCTTGGTAATGTGGTGGAGTGTGTGAGGTGGAGTGCGTGAGGGGTGTGTAGGTGGAAGTGGTGTGTGTGTGTAGTTGTCTCTGTGCCCTTCTCAGTCTCCTGGTGGCAATTGTTGTTGGTAAAGGGTTGTGGGTAATGTGGGTGTGTGTTGTATAGTGGTGTGGGTGAGTGGGTGTGGTCTGTGTATGGGTGTCAGGTGTGTGTATTTGGTATTGGCTAATGTTGTGTTGTTTTGTATGTGGGTGTCCATTCTGTGCGCAGCGGTATGTACCGTAAATGGTTTACCACCATTCAATGTCCGCTGTGGTGATTCGTGGGTCATAATGTGGTGGGCGTTGTTTTGTTGACGTAACGGTATGGGTTTTGGGACCACCACTTAATCACTGACCTTTGTGTATGTAGCTGTATTCTGTCGGATTGGTGTGTGTGTCATAATATAGTGAACGGATATCTGCCACGGTGGAGGTATGTTGGTGGCCGTCAGCGTGGCGGTAAGTGGGATTTACCACCAGTGTTATAATGAGGGCTAAAGTGTGTAAAACATTCAAAAATCATAAAACAGTAAATAAATAAAACACAGGAAACAGTTTAAAAATCCAAAACCAATTTAAAAAAATAGAAAATATTTTTTTCTTTTCGCATCAAAACAATTAAAAATCGGATAAGGGGAACCGGAGCGATACATTTTTAAAGAAGAAGGGCCTTATTACGACCTTGACGGAGGGGCTTCCTCCATCACAAACGTGGCGGATATCCCATCCACCAAATTACAATCTCCATTGCATATAATGGGATGATTATATGACGGACAGAATATCTGCTACACTTGTGATAGAGGAAACCCCTCCACCAAGGTCATAATAAGGCCCTAAATGTTTTTTAGCACATACAAACTAAAAGCACCAAACTGGATATCTGGTTCACTCGAGCGAGGCAAAGTCAAAAGGTGAGGCCGACCGCGATGGAGCCCTACACGGCTACAGTGAGCCTTGGTCAAAGTTTTACCTTCAGACTTAGGCCCTCATTATGAATTTGGCGGCAAACACCGCTGACTGCCGTGGCGATGGTGACCAGAAGACCACTAGTTGCAATACACTGTACACTGTCGAATAATGATGGCAAAAATTCAAACCTCCAAAAATCCTGCAACCTTCACCCATCGCCACGGCCTATGACGGTGGAAAGGCAGTACAAACCACCCCGCCACCGCCATGCAGACAAATCCTCTGCCCACCAAATAATGATGCACAAATCAGCGTGGCGGATAGTGAATGACGAACGACCATTGGCGCTACGCACCGCCATGACCAGCAATGGGACCCACCAACAACAAATGCACACATTGATAACTTTGAAACCCACACATCTGACACACATCCACAACACTATAAAACACTCACATACATACCCCACAATCCTTTGCATCGGCACAAGCACCACAGATATTGACAACATTACACGCATACACTGAACCCAACATCACACAAGTCACAAACACAAATACACCACCAAAACACATACATACCCCAAACACCATTACAAGCCACTCACACAACCACACAACAGCACTCTAACCAGTACACCTACAACACACCACCCATAACACACTCCATGGCACCCCCAAAGCACCCCCACTTCACAGACAGGGAGCTAAGGACCATGGTGGATGAAATACTCAGGGTGGAGCCACAACTATTTGGGGCACAGGTGCAGCAGACACCTGTGGCCATGATGATGGAGCTATGGCAGACGAGAGTCAACAAGGTCAACACAGTGGGAAACCATCCACGCACAAGGGACAACATTCGGGAGAGATGGAATGACCTGCGCGGGAAGGTACAGTCAATGGCATCCAAGCACAACATTGCTGTGCAGAAGACTGGTGGTGGTCCCCCACCTACAACCCCCTAATACACCAACTGAGAGGAGAAGGTCCTGGCTATCCTGCACCCAGAGGGCCTTACCGGACTCACTGGAGAACTGGGCTCAGGTAAGTCAACTACTATACCTTAACAGTCACTACACCTATAATGCATGTATCACCCCACCCCTCTCACTACCACCAGGACCCCATCCCCACCCAGTCCACAACACCCACATCCACCTTCCCTGCATGCCCACAATCCCACAAACAGACCACCATCCAGCCCCCTGGGCACAGTCACCTACCTCTGCATAGATTCCAAGAGGCACAACAGCACCCACAATTCACCTCCACCCCCTACATAAATGCAACTAAATCTACACAAAGGGACCTTGCATGCCACGACAGGGGAATGTAACCATCAAATAGTGCAGAGCAGTGAAGCAATTGCTGCTAAAGTACCTGACACCCACCTGTCTATTCCCCCCTACACAGGCACCAACACCCATGCCACCCGGAGGAGATGTCAAGGAGTGCCAGCACCCCACCTAAAGACAGAGACCCCACTCAAGAGAGTGCAGAGGGATTTCTGGAAATAGAGGAACTCCCTGGCCCATCACACAGTCCTAGACTGTCACCCTCCAACAGCCCCACCCAGGATACCACTGACATCCCTACCACCCAGCCACCATCATCAGCTCTGGCCAAATGACCCCACACCAATGTCTCCTGGTTCCAGACTGGCAGCCCACATGTACAGAGGCCACAGTCCCCAACCATCAACAGGCAGGATGATGAAGGGCCCAGTGCAAGTGGGACAGCCAGACCTTTGCAGGGGACACAGGCACAGGGGTCTAGGGTCAGTGGGAGGACATCAGTGGCCCAGGAAGGTGGCCAAAGGATGGTTGCAGCAGCCCAGGAGGTGATATCTGAGGTCCTGGGAGCATACCATCATACCCAGGTCAAGATGGGCCAGATCCTGGCCACCATGAAGCAGAATCAGAGGCTGCTGATAGCACACCACCAGGAGTCCATGGAGCAATGGAAACAGCTCAGTGCCACCATGGGCACCATTGCAGGAGTGCTGCGGCACCAGTACCACAGCCAGTCTGAGACCTCCACCCACCTGCAAGTCCCTACTACTAGCCAGGACACTGTCCTGACTACTATGTCTGCAGCAGCTACTTGACTGGTGGCGCTGCCAGAGGACACACAGGACGCCAGCACCCCTATAGCTGCAGCCCAGCTGCACCTTCGCAAACGTGCCCTCAGACCCAGATCTGGTGACTGAAACACCAGCCAAGACCAAGACCAGTGCCAAGAACTGACTCTGACCTGAACTGTCTCTGTTGTGTGCCACAGGGCTACCTTGTTGACATTCCACTGCCATCACACCATCTTACAATGGCCACATGGACCAAAACCCAGTGCTATCAACAGAAGAGCATATGTACCTGAGTATGTTTTTTCACCATGTGTCCACTCCCTTTCACTGTCAATCAATCAATCAATCAATCAGAAATTTGTAAAGCACACTACTCACCCGTGAGGGTCTCAAGGTGCTGAGGGGTGGTACTGCCACTGCTCGAACAGCCATGTCTTAAGAAGTTTCCTGAAAGTAAGAAGGTCTTTAGTCAGGCGGAGGTAGGTGGGAAGAGTGTTCCACGTTTTAGTGGCAAGGTGTGGGAATGATCTACCACCGGTTGTAGTTCTGCGGACACGTGGGACGGTTGCGAGGGTGAGGTCGGCGAAGTGGAAATGCCGGGTCGGGGTGTAGAAGGAGAGCCATCTGTTGAGGTATTCTGTCCCAACACTTATGTGTATATTGCCATCTAATAAATACACCTATGCACTAAAATTATATGTCCCTCGTCAATATGAGATATGAGTTGTGATTCTGTATGCAATAGACAGTTACTATCATAATCACACCTTTATTGCAGGAGGGGATCCAACAGACTGTAGCGTCTGAAATATGTCACACTGTACACATTGGGTTTCCAGGCACATGCCACTAAAGTCATCAGTTAGCATTGTCACTGACAATAGACACCACATTACTTATCACATGAGTCAGACTGAATTATGCAGTGAAGAGATCAGCATCATTGAACAGTACCTTAGAGTCACTGGAAGTATAGGCGGATTAGCTGGGACCTGGAGTTGAAATCCTTCCCCTCTTCTTCCTCACCATCACTCTCATCCCCTCTCTGAGGTTGGAGGGCTGGTTGGACAGCACCCTCTTCTTCCAGACGGGGGATAGCTTTCCTCAGAGCCAAGTTGTGCAGCATGCAGCAGGCCACCACTACCTTACACACCTTGTCAGGAACATAGCACAGGGATCTCGCAGAGAGATGGAGGCAACCACATTGTGCTTCCAGGAGTCCTATAGTGCGCTCAATCACCCTCCTAATGTCCATGTGCTCATTATAATTCCTCTCTGCATCTCTCCTGGGATTCCTCACAGGTGTCAGGAGCCATTGCAAGTTGGGGTAGCCAGAATCACCTACAAAAGTGGACAAGAGAGGATTTTAACAAACTGCCTTTACTTGCATGCAGCCTGCCTGTCAGCTATGTACTGATCCAGTGTCATACACGCTCACCTATGAGCCATCCCCTGTCCCCTTGTAGTTGTTCCATCATGTGTGGCACACTGCTGTTTCCCAGAACAAAATAATCATGGACTGATCCTGGGAACCTAGCATTGACTTGTGATATGTACTGATCAGCAGTACACACCAATTTTACATTCATGGTGTGATAGTTTTTCTGATTCCTACACACCTGTTCATTCACTCTTGGGGGTATGAGAGCTATGTGGGTTCCATCAATGGCACCCATCACATTGCGGATATTAGCGAAGGCATAAAATCCAGATTTGATGGCGGGAAGTTCAGCCCTTTGGGGAAACTGGACAGATGTTTGCAAGTGTTGAACGTAGGTATCCAGGAAGTTGGACAGGATGAGGCTGAAGATTGGCTGTGAGATCCCAGCACCCATGCCCACTGTCACCTGAAATGAGCCCGTAGCCAAAAAATGGAGCACAGATAGCACTTGCACAGTTGGAGGGATGGCATGCTGATTTCTATTTGCCAGTTTTAGAACAGGACCCATTAATGCACAGAGGTCATGGATTATAGCTCTATTCCGTCTGTAGGTGATAATGATGTGACGTTCCTCCATAGTTTCCAGATCTACCAGATGTCTGTATACAGATGGGGCCCTCCCTCGCCACATGGGTCTGTACCTATGGGGGAAGAAGAAAACATTCTGAGTGTCAACTTACACTTGCATCCCATGATGTCACTGTATTTCCAAAAGTGTGACACATAGGTAACACACACAAACAGAAAGTATGAGGTACACCGTCAGGCAAATGTGTGCTGAGTTAACTCTGACATAATGGCATCACAGTGTGGACACACTTTCAAAGATGGGTACATGTGAGGATTATAGAATCATGTCAGCATGTGAAGAAGGGGAGAGAGATTGGAGCCCTGGATGAGGGCCCTGGCCAGGCTATAGTGATGTAGTGGTAGCAAAATGGCAGCCTCCTGCCATTCAGGTATGATATGGTGGAAGTGACTTCATTCTGCTGGCGTTAGTTGTCATGGCAGAAGGCGGTGTTCACCGCCGTGCACCTGATCATTGGATTACATGGCTGTCAATGGGGAACCTGGGCTAATCATGATCGCCAGCGGCGGTGACAGAGCACACCGCTGCGGTACCTATGCCTTTTTGTCAGACCCTTGAATCCTGATTCCCATGAAGGGTAGTACTCCAATGTGTGTGCTGCTGTGTCCTGACTCTAGTCCCTATGATGGTGCCGGTTACAGGAGAAGCTGGTGGACGGGATCCTACCCCTGTATGTGAAGTTGTATGGGTGACCAGAGAAGCAGGTGAGTTGTCATCTGTCATGCTTAGATGTGTGTGATTGTGGCAGATGTCTGTAAGCTTGTGGGTTAGATGTGTGAGTCCCCAGCCGTGGCTTGCCTGGCACGTTCTGCCTGTGAGTTGAAAACATGCCTGTCAACAATGGCCATTTCATATGGAACGACATGGCATTTGTATTCGATGCACACATACTGACATCTGTTTCTTTGCTCTGTGTGTCCCATGCATGTCAGTGCCCATCAAAAGAAAGGCCATCGCCAAGGAAGTGTGGACCCTGAGGGTGTACAACCGGCAGAGCACCCACTGCAGGAAGCGGTGGGAGGGCCTGAGGTGCTTGGCCAGGAAGACCAGACAGGCCCAGCTTGGGAAGGCTTCCCAATGAGGCAGGGGTCCCCATCGGATCCTGACCCCCCTAATGGCCTGCATTCTGGCGGTAGCCTATCTGGATCTGGATGGCCGCTTGATGGCAGCACAGCAGCCACAAGGGGGTAAGTACCAACACTGTTGTGATACCGCTTTGATGGATGGATGTTGGTGCTGTGGTATGTATGCATTGTAGTGCCAGGTACTTGGAGAAGTGTGTTACTACAGTCCTGCCCCCTCCAAGTTCTTGGGATGGTTTAAGGGCTAGTTTGGGCCGTCTATAGGCCTGTGTGGGGTCCCTTTTCTGTCATCTGGCATTCATTATGGCCTTATGGACTTGTAAGTGCATTGGCTGGGCATGGTCTGTCATGGGTGTACTCCACACTGTGTATCAGGTTAGTGTTTCATGAGGGTTATGTGGTGTATTCTGGGGTCATGACCACCAGTCAGTCAGGGGCACAGTCATTATGTATGTTGTCTGTGTTGAGTGAAAGTGTGTGACCTGGATGGGAGTGTGTATGAACCCAAATTGTACATATACTGTATTTAGGATTTGACAAAGTTCTCCCTTGTTTTTTTTTCCCCAGCCATGTGCTCTTGTGTCCTTTTTGTACATTAGCATCATCTGGCGAGGGAGCTGAGCCACCAGAGAGAGGGGATGCAGTAGCCCACGTTTCCAAGGAAGCAGAGTTGAGCAACGGCAAGGTGACCAGTGGGTTGGAGGGAGAGGGGAGTTCCAGGGGGAGGTAACTACCACTGGAGGTGGTGACTCAGATACCTCCTCTGATGGCATCTCCTTGGTGGTTGCCACCCCACACCATCACCTCCCTCCCAGTTGCTCCCCGCCAAATTGCCCATACTTGCTCACCCAGGAGGGTGGGTATCTCCTTCGCCCCAGGCACCTCATCCCCTGCCTCAGTCAGCCCTGCTGCCCTCACGGAGGAGGCTATTTACTTCCTGAGAACCATCTCTGTAGGACAGAAAACCATTGTGAATGTCATCCAGGGGCTAGCATCCCAGATGCAGCATTGCAATGGCTTACAGAGATCTTTTCAGGCTATGGCCTCCTCTTTGATGGCAGCCAGTGTCCCTGGTCTTTCCGTCCCACCTCCCACAACCTCTACCCCTTCCAGCCACTTTTCCCCTTCACCCATCCCAAGCACACATACAGACAGCCTTGCACACAGATCAACACACAAGAAGCACACAGAAAAACACAAGCACCACACTTCCCAACGTAGGCATGCACACGCCCAGCATAGAAAAGCACCCTCAACAACATCTACTTGCCCCACTGTGTCGACTTCCTCTGCCACCCTATTTGTCACCTCACCATGCACACCCACATGCACTGCACCCTCAGTCACTGCTGCTGGCCCCATTCATGCAGTCATCACAACATCTGACATCCAGACATGCACCCCATACACCACACCTGCACTCACCACCACTACATTGAGAGACACTTCGAACACACTGACCGGACCTGCAGACACCCAGACAACATCCATGTATACTGGCAGCCTGTCTTGTTCCACTGTGTCCACCCCCCTCCTTAAACACTCAAACATTCATAGACATCCATACCATTCTGATCCACCACACATAAGCATACTTTACAGGCACCTGCATCCATGTCCGGCACACCTACACCTGATTCGAGCACTCCCTCAACCTGCACTTTCAGACCTGCCTCCAAATCCCCTCCAACTGCCCCAAGAAGCTTTTCCTAACCTATGTGGACCTGTTTGAACCCACTGGCCCACCCAGTCTAGTCCCTAAACATGCCCATGTCCTTGTCCAGTCCACTCCTTCCTCGTCCAAGACCGCCCCAGTCCACCCTTCCCTTTCCCGAGTGCCCTCCCCAGGGAGGAAGAGGCCTCATGTTGCCCCAGGTCCCACTCCCACTCCTTCCAAGGGCAAGTCCAAACCCCCTCTACCTCCCAAACCTAAGCCCAAGCCCCCCTTCCAGATAGAAGTCGCCACCCCCGCCTCCCCCTGCCCCTGTTCCCTGAGGTGCCTGGAAGTCCCATAGATGCCCCTTTCCAGTGGGGTACCCTTTGCACATGTGCTGGTCAAGTTCGGGCCTATATTGGCCCTCCTGTTCTTTGAGAATGGACTGGCCAATGGCCTTATTTGGATGTTACCTTTCTTACTTAGCAATAAATTTGAGTGCCCAGCATTGCTGTTGGCTCAATGTAGTGATGTTGTTCAGCGTTTCACTGTGGGGGTGTGGTGTGCACATGTGTGTACTTTGGTGCAGGTCTTTGTTCACTTGTGTCTGGTAAGTACATTTGGTTATGGTATATTTGGCATGGAATGGTGAGAGGGGTTGGGAATGCGTTTCAGGGTGGGTGGGGTAGGTTGTGTAACTGTGCCCTTTCTTCCCATGTGTACTAGGCAGTGGTACTTACCGTTGGCATCTTCATCGTCGGTCACGGTCCTGGAGGAATATGGCAAGGAGCAGCACTGGCATTATTTCCAACTCTCTCTCCATGTCTGCGTCAGGGTTTTCTGTGTGACTCCGGTGAGTGTTTCCTTTTATACTGTTGGTTTCTGCCACACTTAGCATGGCGGTGGTTCCCGCCCCAGAACTGCTGGCAGTCTGGTGTTTCATAATTTGGTGGGGTGGGTAGGTCCTTTCCGCCGTTCTTTGGGCGGCCTCCTCTTTCCTCGTCAGAACTACAAAGATGGCGGTGTGTGGATAAACTGCTACTTGATTTTAATATGCATCATTATTTGGCGGGCAAGACCGCCATACAGTTGGCGGTAGTTTCCGCCACCCCCAGTGGTGCGGTGTTTACCGCTATGTTCATAATGAGGGTCTTAGTCTTTTTTTCACAACAAGTTTCTCACCGTAATGAAGCAGCAGATTGGATCCAATCTCCCTGGAGCCCTCTTCAGATACGCATTGCAGGAGACGTCGCTGAAGAATTCTACCTTCGGACTCAGTCGATCTTTCAGAAAGGAAATCTTCATCTGGCTGAACTTGAAATTGGATCCAACGTCCCTGCAGCGTTTCTCGGATATGCTGCACAGGAAACCTAGGTCAACTTTTTACCTTCTGACTTTTTCACTTTTTTGGAGCGTTTTCTCTCTGACGACAGAAGACCCTTCACAGCAAGCTGATTTCAAGTCAATATCATTGGATTGCCTTTCCAGGAGCCGCTGGTGAAATCCTAGAAGTCTGGGGCTCCAGAGCTTTTTAGCAGGACGAACCTGCAAGACAAGTCGGGTTGTGGTCGACGTAAGCCAGCTTGACATCGGGTCGGTCCCTTTATGGAGCTTTTTTCCAAAAGTTCTCCAATCTTCTCCAAACTTCTAGACCTTCTTCCAGAAGGTCCTTGAGGTCCTTAAGGGGTCCGCAACTCACCACAAGGGTGCAGAAGCTGCCCTAAATGTCTTTCCCTCCTTTAAAGTCCAGTTTGGCTGCTCTCCCCCCATCCAGTTTCACGATCTGCTGAGGCAGATGTCCTCCCCCAGGCACTTCCTTTGTCCTCAGCCCTGGCCACTTCACACCTTATCAAGGCAGCCTGGCCTGTATGCCAGAGGCTGGCCAATCAGAGAAGGGCACTAAAGGGCTGAAGTTGGCAACTTTCAGGTAGAGTTATAAAACTCTTTCCCTGAGTTAGTTATATTAAATTGAACAATGGAAAGGTTGTTGGATTAATTACAACAATCAGTTTGATAACACATATGAAATATCTAGCTCCTTTGGAGACTTTGGCCCTCATTACAACCCTGGCGGGTGGTTATAAAGTGGCAGTAATACCGCTAACAGGCCAGCGGTCATAAAAATGGAATTACGACCCTTGCGGAAACCACCAACACAGACAGCCACTTTAACACACCGACCACCACGGCGGTAGAAACAAACACTGCGGCAATAACCGCCAACAGACAGGTGGAACTCATCTTCCGCCCACACTATTACAAGGCACCAATCTGCCAGCTTTTCTGGGTCGGTACCAACGCCATCAAAAGCACAGAGGAAACAGGAATTGGAAGGGAAACCACTCACCTCTCGATACCCAACTAGGAACCAGGATGCCATGGAGCCCAAACTACAGGTGTTACCAATGTTGGTGTATTTTCTCATCTACCAGGAGTACGAAGGATGGCGGCAACGACCACAGTGAGTACTGCACCTAGCACACAGGGGAGGGGAGGAGGGAAACGAGAGTGACACACACATGCAAAACGCAACACCCCCACCCAAAACAACACACACACATATCCAATCACATCAAAGATACACCCCGTCAGCCCCTGGAAGAACACAAGGACATAACGAAATGAGTTTAACGAGTGTAATATTCGTACAAACAGATATCCCAAGAGAAAAGTAAATAATCAGTAAATACAAATATTTACAGCAAGTATACAAGTCCGTACACTGTCCCATTAAATGTCCGTGGACCAGTGGTCCCAAAAAGCATGGGTGAAGCCCACACATGATACCTGCCTCAAAATGGAGAGAACACTGCAGGGGCATCAGGTCGAATAAAAACAGGCACCTCAGGGGGAAGGGAAGGGGGGGCACCTCAGCCGGATGATGGGATGACGCCACTGCTCCTTGAGGGGGTTTCATGTCCATTGTCTGGTCCTGGGGAGTGCAAAGCTGCAGTCTCTTAAGTGGGTGGTTTGCCCACTTCCTGCTCCTGGGGAGTGCAAAGCCACAGTGTCTAGTGGGTGGTTTGCCCACTGCCTGCTCCTGGGAAGTGCAAAGCCACAGTCTCTCAAGTCGGTGGCTTGCCCACTGCCTGCTCCTGGGGAGTGCAAAGCCACAGCCTCTCAAGTTGGTGACATGTTCCACTGGTCCTGGAGGGGGCTTTGTGCTCAGAGTGCTTCATCCTGCCAAGGACTGTGTTAGTGGATGCTTTTCCCCTCTAGTTCTGGAGAGGGCTTTGTGCCCAGAGTGCTTCGTCCTGCCAAGGACTGTATTAGTGGGTGCTTTTCTCCACTGGTTCTGGAGGGGGCTTTGTGCCCAGAGTGCTTCATCCTGCCAAGGACTAGGTGAGTGGATGCTTTTTCTCCACTGGTTCTGGAGGGGGCTTTGTGCCCAGAGTGCTTCATCCTGCCAAGGACTAGGTGAGTGGATGCTTTTCTCCACTGGTTCTGGAGGGGGCTTTGTGCCCAGAGTGCTTCATCCTGCCAAGGACTGTATTATTGGGTGCTTTTCTCCACTGGTTCTGGAGGGGGCTTTGTGCCCAGAGTGCTTCATCCTGCCAAGGACTAGGTGAGTGGATGCTTTTCTCCACTGGTTCTGGAGGGGGCTTGGTGCCCAGTGATGCTGCAGCTGGGGTGTGGAAGTTCCCATTCCCTCACCTGGGTGTCTGAGTCACAAGATTTTCAGGGAACCGGTAGTATGATACTCCATGGAGGCAGAGCCACACTCCATCCTGCGGAAACTTAGGCTGCAAACTGCTTGTAGTGCCAGTGCTGGTGGTGGTGTCTCATGTAGTGTGTGCAGGGTCCAGGACATCTCCTGCAGCCTCGGGTGGCTGCCCATTGGGGATGCTGATGATGTCCGCTGTAGTGGCACTGTAGGTGGCGGTGGCTGTGGCGGTGTCTGCGGCGGAAATGCAGGCAGTACTGCCCATGGTGCAGTTGTCTGTAGTAGTGGAGGGAGACACCAGTCCGTCTCCAGCAGCCTCGGATGGCTTCTCACTGGGGATGATGCTGGTGACTGTAGGTGTGGCAGCTGCCGTGCAGGTGGCGGTGCAGGTGGCGGTGCAGATATTGGGGCAGGTGGCGGTGCAGTTGGCGGTCGTTGCGGCGGTGCTCACCGTGGTACAGGTTGCTGGCCTGTCATGAGAAATGGGGGTCACCAGTCCCTCACCAGGAGGCTCCGTGCCCTAAGGCAACTTTCCTTTGATTTTGTGTCCCTTCCCCACCTTCGTAGTCGCTGCTGGCACCTTGGAACTGTCCTCTTTGGTTCTGGATGAGGCCTTGCTGGGTGGGTGGTCCTGATTTTCCCTTCTGCATGCTGGCCCCTTCTTTACTTTGGCAGGTGGAGGAATAGGATGGTCCTTAGCTTCAGTAGGTGGCACACTGGGAGCCCTGATGGGTGCCCCCTTCGATCCTCCCAGACTTGCAGGGACCACAGTGGATGACACTTTGGTGGTTGAGGTGCTGATCTGGGCTCTAGACATCCTGGCCCTAGTGGAAGGACAGGGTGGGGAGGTGTAGGGAAGAGGTCAATGTTAGCCAGGAAAAGCTTTTTATACACACTGGGACGGGAAGATGGAGGGGGGTTGTTAGTGGAGGAAGAGGTAGTGGTTGTAGGAGGTGTTCGTCTGCTGAGTTTGGGTGAAGGTGCATGGGCTGGAGGCTGTTGTGAGGTGGATAGCTGTTGAGTGGGTGTGTGCCGGCGTTTGTGTACTTTGGGAGGAGGGTTCACAGACACACTGGGAGAGGACACAGGGGACGTGTGAATGGTTGTGGGGGTGGTGATTGCACGTGAGAGGTGTGTTGTGATGGGCGTGCTGGTGATGGAGGTAGTGCCTGAGGATGTAGTGCATGCAGGTGTGAGTGGAGACGAGACTGGGAGGGAGGTGGAGGACGTGGAGGAGGCAGACAAAGTGGAGGCAGTGGATGTTGGTGTGTCTGCATGGGTATTGAGCTTGTGTGAGTGCCTGTGGGATGTGTAGTGCTTATGTTTTCCCGAGCCACTTTTGTGTGTTGCTGGTCTGATGGTGTGCTTGGGACAGGCTGAGGTAGATGGGATTGGGTCTGGGTAGTGGAGGTTGGAGGGGAAGGCTGAACATAGGGACAATGGCTGCCATCAGTGCTGAGGCCAGAGCCTGAAATGCTCTCTGTTGGGACGCCACGCCAGAATGAATGCCCTCCAGGTCTGTATTTTTTTGTTGCAAATGCATCTCTACACCCTGGGTGGCATTCAAAATGGTAGACTGCCCAACAGTGAGGGATCTCAGGTGGTCAATAGCCTCCTCACTGCGGCCAGCAGGGCTGACTGGGGAAGGGCCTGAGGTGCCTGGGGTGAAGGAGATGCCCAACCTCCTCGGTGAGCGGGCACAGGAAACACGCTGAGGGGCTGCTGGGAGGGCGGTGCTGGTGGGGGGGGTGGCGGCTGTACCTGTTGTTGCGGTGGGAACAGAGGTGCCCCCCACTGCAAGGGAGGAATCGCTGTCGCTGGTGTCCCCTCCTGTCCCTGTCGTGGAGCTCCCCTCGCCCTCCGTCCCACTTGTGCCTTCAGACTCCGTACATTCACCCTCCTGGGCCATGTTGGATGCAGCTTCCTCCGTCTCTGGTGCCTCTGCTCCTCTGCCAGATGATGCTAATGCACACAAGGACAGGGTGACAAAATAAGATGTGGGGAAGACTGAGGAGACACATGGTCAATGCCAGCAACACCATTACCGTTTTTGAACACAACTGACAGGGAGCAGCCCTATGCACTAGGCCATGCACTAGCACTTATTAGGAAAATCACCATCCCATGGGGTACTATGCCTAACCTTAGCATTTTTAGTGGATTACAACTAAAATTTTGTAACAGTGACCACAATGTAAAGGAATGATGTTGGGCATAACCCTCCTTTGGCACACTGCCAATATGCGAGATTTGTTTTTTTTGTCATAAATTTTTGTGATGTTATGTATATATTTATGTTATGTATATACCTATGGTATACAAATGTTCACCATTGAGCCACCGCTGACCTTTTATTAAAATGATTTAAATAAATAAGGGAATGAAATTGACCAATGAAATCAGGATTGAGCACTGGTCTCTTAAAACAATGGTTGTATTTGTCCCCACCTGCTGACCATTTGTGTTTATGACACATGTGCAGCTACATAGTTTTCCCCAAGGTGGAGGATTTGGACACAGTGAAAGCGGACTTCTATGCCCTGGGACATATTCCCAACATAATTGGTGCCATTGATGGTACACATGTGATATTTGTACCACCCCGCAGGAATGAACAGGTATACAGAAATCGAAAAGCTACCATTCAATGAATATGCAGATGGTGTCTTTGGCAGACCAGTACACCTCTCATGTGAATGCCAAGTATTCTGGCTCTGTGCATGAAGCTTACATTTTGAGGAATAGCAGCATCCGTTATGTGATGGGCCAACTCCATAGGCACCAGGTGTGGATAATAGGTGAGCCCAAAGTTCCCACACAGTATGAATAGGTGTTTGGGTATGGGGTAGTCCCTAAGGGTTGGTGTGTGTCTAACAGATATCCCTTGACATTTGTAGGTGACTCTGGTTACCCCTCCCTCTCATGGCTACTGACCCCAGTGAGGAATGACATGACAAGGGCAGAGGAATGCTAGAATGAGGCACATGGGCGAACTAGGCGTATTATTGAGCGGACATTCGGCCTCCTGAAGGCCAGATTCCGGTGCCTCCATTTACAGGTGGCTCCCTATACTACTCACCAAAACACACAACCTGGCTTTGCGACGCCAGGTGTCTTTTATGCAGGAGGATGGGCCTGATGTTGGTCTTTTGGCAGCCGTGGAGCCTGTGGACAGTGAGGAAGAGGAGGCAGAGAAAGAAGATATTGACAACCGAAACAACATCATCATGTAGTACTTCCAGTGAGACACAGGTAAGAGACTGGCACTGCTTATCTTGTATCTGACTACTGTAGGACATTGTATAAGTCAGCCTTTTAACCTCTGTGTGTGGACCCTGACAGTTCACTTTGGCTTTCCTTTTCACAGATCTGGGTACCTCGTTCTGCCTTCTACTATGTTTACTGCTGCCCAACAACTGTCCTACATTAGTATGTGCAAATGAACAATAACATTGATATTTGTTGACAAAGTTGTAATAATACATTTGTGAAAGTACAGACTGACTCCAGATTGTTCAGTGATTCAAGGGTGTTTATTTCAGTGATAATAAGTAGAGGGGTATGTGCAATGGCCTGTGGTGATGGTGGGGGAATGCCCAGGATAAAGTCAAGTCTCTTGGTATCACAGGTGCATTGTCCAAGGGGGCATGGGAAGGGGAGCAATGGCAGTTCAAGGTGGAAAGGGTGACAGAGTGGGACAGAAGGGTGACAATCAGGAGAGTCCTATTTCCTGGCGGGGGTCTTGGCAATGTTCTCTGTCTTGTGCCTGGATCGCAGGGACTGTTTGCAGGGTGGTTCTCCTTCTGCAGGGGGTGGGGTGCTGGTGGCCTGTTGGTCCTGTGGTGGTGCCTCCTGTCCACGAGCACCGGATGAAGGGGAAGGCTGTTCGTCTGTTGGGTTAGTGTCAGGGCCCGGTGGTATGCCACTGTCTCCCTCATGGTGTTGACCATGTCTGCCAGCATCCCTGCAATGGTGACCAGGGTGTTAATGGACTTCAAGTCCTCCCTGATCCGCAGGTACTGTTCCTCCTGCAGCCGCTGGGTCTCCTGAAGCTTGGCAAGCACCGTGCCCATGGTCTCCTGGGAATGGTGGTATGCTCCCATGATGTTTGAGAGTGCCTCGTGGAGAGTGGGTTCCCTGGGCCTGTCTTCCCCCTGGCGCACAGTAGTCCTCCCAGCTTCCCTGTTGTCCTGTGGCTCCGTCCCCTGAAACATGTGCCCACTGACCCCAGGTCCCTGATCGTCCTGTGTCAGTGGTGTTGCCTGGGGTCCCTGTAGTGGTGGACACACTGCTGATTGATGTGTCCTGGGGACAGAGAGATGGGCCAGCTGGGTGGGTGCTGTGCTGGTGTTTCCTGAGGGGAGAGGTTCAGTAGGGGTTTGGGAGTGTGGCAGGGGAACTGACTGTCCAGAGGTCCCTGATGGGCTTGGCTGGTCATCTTGATCCAGGCATGCAGAGCTGCTGTCATCACTGTGGGCCTCTTCTGTGGGGGGACTGGATATGGCTAGCACCTCCTGTCCGGTGATGTTGTGTAGGGGTCCTGTTGGGGTGTAAATGTATTGTTATTGTATCTGCGTGTGCCATCTTGTGCATGGGTGTGTTTACCTGTATGATTGTGATTTTCCTGTCAGCTTGGCCTTGGGTGAGTGGTGATTTTGTGGGCTCTGTGAGTGTTTCGACTGGGAATGTGTGGTAATGGGTGTCCATGCAGGTCTGTGTTGGGGGTCCATGCTTTGGTGTTGCATGCAGGGCTTGGTATTGGGATGTGTGGGTTGTAATAGTGGGATATATGTGAGGTGTTGAGGTCATGGGTGTGAGGGTAGGGGTAGGGGTTTGTGATGGCATGCAGGTTGGGTGAGAAGGATATAATAGTAGAGATATGACTTACCAGAGTCCAGTCCTCCTGCTACTCCTGCGAGGCCCTCAGGATGCATGATTGCCAAGACTTGCTCCTCCCATCTTGTCAGTTGTGGGGGAGGAGGTGGGGGTCCACCGCCAGTTCTCTGTACTGCTATCTGGTGTCTTGAAACCACGGAACGTACCTTCCCCCGCATGTCGTTCCACCTCTTCCTCATGTCATCCTGTGTTTTTGGATGCTGTCCCACTGCATTGACCCTGTCGATAATTCTCTGCCATAGATTCATCTTCCTTGCTATGGATGTCTGCTGCACCTGTGATCCGAATAGCTGTGGCTCTACCCGGATGATTTCCTCCACCATGACCCTGAGCTCCTCCTCAGAAAACCTGGGGTATCTTTGAGGTGCCATGATGTGGTGTGAGTGATGTGTGAGGTGATGGTTGATGTGATGTGTGGGGTGATGTGTTGGGGTGTGTGGTGTTTTGTGCGTGGATGGTGTATGAGTGATGGTGTTGTGTGCCTCTGGATGCTGGTATTGTCTTTGCTATTCTCTCTCTCTGCTTCTTCCAAAAATGTTGTTGTAAGGGGTTGTGGGTAATGTGGGTGTGTGTTTTATAGTGGTGTGGGTATGTGGGTGTGGTGTGTGTATGTGTGTCAGGTGTATGTAGTTTGAATTGTCCAATGTGGTTGAGTTTTGTAAGTGTGAGTGTATTTTGAGTGCAGCGGTGTATACCGCCAATTGATAACTGCGGTTGAATGCCCGCCGCGTTGATTTGTGGGTTGTGAAAGTGTGGGCGTATTCCTGTTGGCGCGACGGTGTGGGTTTTGCTATCGCCAGTTTGTCACTGACCTTTGGTGTGGCGGACTTGCGTAGGTGTCTGTATTGCGGAGGATTTCTAAGTGTGGGTCATAATACCCGTAGCGGATTTCCGCCGCGGACACGGTATGTTGGCGGCCGTCAGTACGGTAGTCAGTGGACTTTACCGCAAGGGTTGTAATGAGGGCCTTTAGTAATTAAAAATAAAATCTACCCGTGTTAGCCTATGGAGTCCACTCATTACAGTGAGGGAAAATTATATGTAAAAATAAGGTAGTTTAAGACTTCGGAAGTACTTTTAATTCCAAAGTAGAATTTGGGGTTAACTTTAATTTAAAAACAGCCAGCAAGGCAGGCCTGCTTTTAAAATGACACTGGGCACAACAACAGAACACCTATGGAGGGTACTTTCTATGCTGGGGTCCCTAAACCTACATACCCCACCATATACCAGGGGCTTTAAGGTAGATTGATAAAGGCAAATATAATTAGCCTAATTAGCATATACACTTTACACAGAGTACTAGCCCTGGGACTGGTTAACAGTACCCAGGGCATAGCTAAAAGTCAGTAACCACCAGTATCTCTCCAAAAACTGTAATGTCTATAGCGTTATCTTTGGAAATTATAAAAATTAGAGGGTGCTAGTCACGTGGAAATTATGGTTAGTGTTATAGAAGCCTAAAATGAGGACATATTTTCTGACAAAGCTCTTTTAAATTATTAACTATGTTGATGTTTTTATATCCAGTTTAGCATTTGACAATATGTTACACTTAGAGAAGAAAATGTCTTGTTATGGCCAGAACTGTAGATTTTGCAACCGGGGAACCAGGTCCGAGTTTCAGCATCAGCTCAACATCCCCGTGATTCTGGGGAAATCACTGAATCTTCCCATGCCTAAAGCCCAAAAGAAAAGTGTCCTTCAGTAATGTAACCTATGCTCATGTAAAGCACTCCAATACCTTCGGGTCAAGTCTGCACTATTCAAAACTACAAAACAGACAAACAAATTAAGAGCCAGATTTACAAGGTCCTAGTGCCTCATTGCACCACAGTAGTGTCATTTTTTATGCTAATGTAGCTCAAGGAGGTCATTTTGCCGTGCCATATTTACAAAGTGGAACAATGCATGAATTGCACCACTTTGCGACCCCGTGCTCCACATTATGCCTGCGTCAGGCATAATGTATGCAAGGTGGGGGGTGTTCCAGTGTTAGGAGAACTGTAGAAATGGTGCACGGAAACCTACAAGATTTTAATGTGCTATTTTTGGCTTCATTTTTAATGCCTGCTCAAAGCAGGAGTTAAAGTGACGCACCCATTTTATTCAATGGGATTCCTTGCATTTTGCTGCACTAGCGTCAACATTTGTTTGTGCTAGTGCAGCAAAGCACAGCAATAGCATAAATAATTGTGACACTATTGGCCTAACATGTGCCATGGTGCGCTATATTGTAAATACTGTGCACCCTTGTTGTCATTAGGTGGGGCAGGGGTGATGCAAGAAAACTGTTGCATCAGCACTGATGCTCCAGTTTCTTGTAAATATGCCCCTAAGTGCTTTGCACACTTCAGTCATTGGGCTATAATTGGGCTACATTAATGGTGATATTTGTACTATATTTGAGCTCTATTTTCTCTGGTGGTAATCTTGGGAATTTATTTGTTATGAAGCTCCCTAATCTCCTCATTTACTGCATTCCTCAGTAGAAAATGCTTTAAGTTCTTTACTTCGATTACATCAAATGGCAGTTACATGTGCCACACCTGTGGCATAAATTCAGAATGTTAGCACTCTAGTTGCTGATTAGAACACCGTAGTAAACTTCTGACCACCAGGTAGTTAACTGGCCATCTGCTGCTGGTGTTGAATGTAAATGTTTCAGTCTACATGTCAGAATGATTTAATTAAATAGAAGAGGAAGATTTCTGAGAATCACTTAAAGCATGTCCTGATTTTTCTTTCTACAGCACCAACCATAATTTCTTTGAGAAAGTGAACCCCTTCATTTTGCCATTCTAAATTAAGGCGGTCATTACAACATTGGTGGTAAAAGCTGCTTACCGCCATGCAGAAGACCGCCAACACACCGCCGCGGCCGTGGAAATCCGCCACAGCTATTATGACCCACAGCACGGAATCCGCCAATATTCAGATACCCACACAAGTCCGCCACACCAAAGGTCAGTGATAAAATGGCGATAACAATACCTCCACCGTCACGCCAACAGAAATACGTCCACACTATCACGACCCACGAATCCACGAGGCGGTCTTTCAACCACGGTAAACCATTGACGGTACACACCGCCGCGCTCAAAATACACACACACATACAAAACACTGCCACATTGGACAAGTCAAAATACACACACCTGATACACATACACACACCACTCCCACACGCCCATTACAATATAAACCACACAACCACATCACCCACAAACCCTTACGTCAACAATTACTGAGAGAAGGCCAGAGAGAGACACCACCATCAACAATACTAGCATCCACAGGCACACAGCACCATCACCCACATAACTTCTACACACCTCACACTACACACCACTACATATCAGCACACTTATCACCCCACACACCACCCCACACATCACCTACACCACCCCATGGCACGGCAAAGACACCCCAGGTTCTCGGAGGAGGATCTCAGGGTCATGGTGGAGGAAATCGTCCGGGTAGAGCCACAACTATTCGGATCACAGGTGCAACACACCTCCATTGCAAGGAAGATGGAGCTATAGCGAAGAATAGTCGACAGGGTCAATGCAGTGGGACAGCACCCAAGAAATCGGGATGACATCAGGAAGAAGTGGAACGACCTACGGGGGAAGGTACGTTCTGTTGTCTCAAGACACCACCTTGCGGTTCAGCGGACTGGCGGCGGACCCCCACCTCCTCCCCCACAACTAACAACGTGGGAGGAGCAGGTCTTGGCGATTCTGCATCCTGAGGGCCTCACAGGAGTAGCTGGAGGAATGGACTCTGGTAAGTTAAATCTTAACTATTACATCACCTACCCTACCTGCATGCCATCACATACCCCCACCCTCACCCTCACCCCCATCACTCTAACTCCTCACAACTGTCCCAACATCACAAACCACACATCGTAACACCAAGCCCTGCATGCAACAACAAAGCATGGACACTCATCACTAAAGCATGGCCACTGCACATACCCATACAACCCCCTAAACCATCATCACATAAGGTCCCACACAGGAATGCAAGCACTGGGGTACACGGTCACCCACCCATTGCACACCATGGCACACACAGATGTAATAAACATCCTTTTATACCCCTGCAGGACCCCTACCCAACATCACCGGACAGGAGGGTCCACATATGTCCACAGCACCAACAGAAGAGGCCCACAGTGATGACAGCAGCTCTGTCCAACTGGATCTAGATGACCCTCCCGGCCCATCGGGGACCTCGGGACAGTCGGCTCCCCTCACACTGGCACAGGCCACCACAGAGCTTGCCCCCTCTGGAAACACCAGCACAGCAACCACCCAGCGGGCCAATACCTCCGCCCCAGGACACGTCAATCAGCAGTGTGTCCACCACTACAGGGAACCCAGGCTAACCCACCACCCCAACAACAACAGGGACCTGGGGGCAGTGGTTGTGGGCACACAGTCCAGGGGACGGAGGCCCAGGAACACAGGGGAACTGGGAGGGCTGCTGTGTGACAGGGGGAGGACAGGCCAAGGGAACCCACTCTCCACGAGTCCCTCTCCTCCATCATGGGACCCTACCACCACTCCCAGGAGACGATGGCAACAGTACTTTCCAAGTTTCAGGAGACCCAACGCCTGCAGGAGGAGCAGTATTTGGGCTTCAGGGAGGAACTCAGAACCATCAATTCCACCCTGGGCACCATCGTAGGGGTGCTGAAGGAAGTACTCAACACCAGGAGGGACACTCTGGCACTACAAGGGGCCCCTGACATTAGCCAGGACGATGAACTGCCCACCACCTTCACCGGCGCTAGTGGACAGGAGGCACTGCCACAGGACCACCACACCAGCACCCTACGCCCTGCAGTGGGAGAACCACCTCGCAAACGGTCCCTGAGATCCAGGACAAAGACAGAGAACAATGCCAAGACCCCCGCCAAGAAATGAGACCACCCTGAATGTCATCCTTCTGTCCCACTTTGTCACCCTGTCCATCCTTAAACTGCCCCAGCTCCACTTCCTATGCCCATTTTGGCAATGCACCTGTGAGACTAATAGACTGGACTCTGCCATGGACATTCCTCCGCCATCACCCCTCACCATATTGCTACCCCCTCCAATATTGAGCACTAAAATAAACACCCTTAAAGCACAAAACAATCTGGAGTCAGTCTGTGATTTCAGAATAGTGTTTTAGCAATTACTGTGGCAAAAAGCTCTTTCAAATGTAATGTCAACATACCTATGTCACACAGCTCTAGTCCATGAGGAATCAAAGCGGATGTCACACATTGGGACCCACATCTGTGAAATCATAAGGGAAAGTGACAACTCAGTGACCAGACACTGGGTGAAAATGACAGACAGTAGAGAGGTAGTAGTTGTTAAGTACATGTAGTAGGCAGGTTTGAATTCTTACCTGTGTTTCACTGGAAATATTGCTGGATCACTGAGTCCCTGTTGTCCATGTCTTCTTCTTCTGCTTCCTTGTCTTCACTGTCCACAGGCTCCACTGCTGCAACAACACCTCCATCTGGACCATCCTCCTGCAGAAAAGGCACCTGTCGTCGCAAAGCCAAGTTGTGAAGCATACAGCAGGCCATGATGATCTGGCACACCTTCTTTGGTGAGTGGAATTGGAATCCACCTGTCATATGGAGGCACCTGAACCTGGCCTTCAGTAGGCCGAAAGTCTGTTCGATCACCCTCCTAGTTTGCCCATGGGCCTCATTGTAGCGTTCCTCTGCCCTTGTCCTGGGATTCCTCACTGGGGTCAGTAGCCATGACAGGTTGGTGTAACCAGAGTCACCTGCAAATGGCGAGGGACAACTGTTAGACACACACTAACCTGTAGGGATATCCCCAGACCCAGACAACCATTCCCACTGTCTTGCTTCCAGGTGCTCACCTAATAGCCACACATGGTGCCTCTGCAGTTGACCCATCACATAAGGGATGCTGCTATTCCACGGGATGTAGGCATCATGCACTGAGCCAGGGAACTTGGCATTAACATGGGAGATGTACTGGTCTTGCCAAACATACCATCTGTACATTCATCGAATGATAACTCTTCCGGTTTCTGTACACCTGTTCACTCCTGTGGGGGGGAACCAAAGCCACATGGGTCCCATCAATGGCACCTATGATGTAGGTGATATGTCCCAGGGCATAGAAATCACCTTTCACTGTTGGCAAATCCTCCACCTGAGGGAAAACGATGTAGCTCCGCATGTGTTTCAGCAGGGCAGACAACACTCTTGACAACACGTTTGAAAACATAGACTAGGACATCCCTGATGCTATGGCCACAGTTGTTTAAAATGACCCACTTGCAAGGAACTTAGGCACTGACCGCACCTGCTCTTGAGGGGGGATTCCTGTGGGATGGCGGATATCTGACATCAGGTCTGGCTCCAGCTGGGTACACAGTTCCTGGATTGTGGCAAGGTCAAGCCTGTAGGTGATGATCCGATGTCTTTTCTCCATTGTTCACAGGTCCACCAACGGTCGCTACCATCTCCTCACATGTCCCAGCGGATGGTGCCTATGAAGGACAACAGAGAGCACAGAGTCAAACAACTCAGAGGTACGTACCCACAGCTTACACAGAACACCAATCATAATCCAAAAAGTGGCCTGTGTGTGTGTTAAGGCTAGGCCTAGGTATGTGTGACGCAGTTAAAAATGAAGCCATGTGGGCCCCTGAAATGGCAGCTGCCTGACCTGTAAAGTGGGACAATTGGATGTGAGGTAACAGCGCTGGCATTGTACACCGTCGCGGTAGGCGGTCGAAGACTGTGGCGCAATGCTGCATTGGTTAACATTGGACCCTATGGGTCCCAGGAGCCAATGACGATGTACGCAGGCGGTGCCGGATCACACCGCTGCAAATGTGACCGCCATTTTCTATCTGTTCAATCACTCGATACCTGATCTTCGACAGGAGAGGACCTACACTGCAAGTGCTGCTGTGACCTCGGTCTGGATGAGACAATGGCTCGAGTGTCTGGGGAAAGGGCCCCTGCCTTCACATCGGAGGAGTTGGAGAAACTCGTGGACGGGGTCCTCCCCCAGTACACGCTACTCTACGGTCCTCCAGAGAAACAGGTAAGTACATTGGGAGCATGCTGTATGGGCTATGCCTGTGGGGAGTGGGGTGGATGTAAGAAGGGGGGGGAGTTTGCGGCGTGCATGAAACGACGGTGAGTGCATGTGCCGCATGGCAAGGGTAGGGATGGGGGCCAATAACTGTGATGGTGCAGTTGGTAATAAGTTTCTCTTCCCCCTGTACAATTCATGTAGGTCAGCGCCCACCAGAAAAAAGATATTTGGCGTGCCATTGCCAAGGACGTCCGGACCCTGGGGGTCTACCACAGACGGAGCACCCACTGCCGGGAAAGATGGGTGGACATTCGCCGCTGGAGCAAGAAGACGGTGGAGGCTCAGCTGGGGATGGCCTCCCAATGTGGGAGGGGTGCCTGTCGCACCATGACCCCCCGATGTTCAGGATCCTGGCGGTGGCGTACCCGGAGTTGGATGGGTGCTTGAGGGCATCACAGCAACCACAAGGGGGTGAGTACACTCTCATCCTGCTGGTTTTGCGCGCCATTGGAGGGGTCTGGGTGGGGGAGGTGGGCTGTGGGTTTCCCTAGGCCAGGGCGAGTTTAGTAGGCAAGGTCTATCCGTAAGGCAGGCCATGTGGCACCCCACCCCACCTCTTTAGAGTGCCAAGTACACCTAGTCATGCCCCTGTGTCATCCATGTTAACTGATGACGTCTATAGCCTAGTAGGCCATTTCCCAGGAATTGAGCAGTGGAGCCCAAGAGCGCGGCGTAGTGCAGGGGGCTTCTGAGTCTGTTGTGTCCGCTAACGGTAGCGGTAATGCATGCACTCAACATGTCTTTCTTCTGTCGCCCTCCCCCTTTTTGTGATCTCCCTGTTCTTGTGTGCATTAGCATCATCAGGCGGAGGAGCGGTGGCACTGGAGGGTGAGACAACGGACTTGGAGTTCACCAGTGGGACAGAGGGTGAGGGGAGCTCCACAGCGCGGACAGGAGCTGACACCAGCGACACGGACTCGTCCTCTGATGGGAGCTCCCTTGTGGTGGCGGCAACATCTGTGACCCTCGCATCTACAGGTACATCTGCCACCCCCCATACCACCACCGCCCTCCCTACAGTCCCTCAGCCTTTGATCTGTGCCTGCTCACCCAGGAGGGTGGGCATCACCTTCGCCCCAGGCACCTCAGGCCCTTCCCCAGTCACCCCTGCTGCCCTCAGTGAGGAGGCCATTGACCTCCTCAGGTCCCTCACTGTTGGGCAGGCTACCATTTTGAATGCCATCCAGGGTGTAGAAAGGCAGTTGCAACAAACCAATGCATTCCTGAAGGGCATTCATTCTGGTCAGGCGGCCCTTCAGCGAGCTTTTCAGACTCTGGCCTCAGCACTGATGGCAGCCATTGTCCCCGTCTCTAGCCTCCCCCCTCCAACTTCCTCCACCCAGACCCAATCCCCTGTACCCCAGCCTATCCCAAGCACACCTTCAGACCAGCATTCACCCCACTCAACACACAAGGGAAGCTCAGGCAGATATAAGCACCACACATCCCACAGGCACTCACACACGCATCACACACATGCAGACACACCAACATCCACTGCCTCCACTGTGTCCCCCTCCTCCTCGTCTCCCTCCTCCCTCCCAGTCTCGTCTACACTCACACCAACATGCACTACATCTACAGCCACTACTGCCATCATCAGCACACCCACCACCACACCCCACTCACGTGCAGTCACCACCCCCACTACCATTCACTGGTCCCCTGTGTCCTCTCCCACTGTGTCTGTGACGCCACCTCCCAAAATACACAAATGCAGGCACACACCCACCCAACAGCCATCCACCTCACGACAGCCTCCAACCCATGCACCTTCACCCAAAGTCAGCAAACGAACACCTACTACAACCACAACCTCTTCCTCCACTCCCAAACCCCCTCCAGCTACCCGTCCCAGTGTCTCCAAAAACCTTTTCCTGTCCAACCTTGACCTCTTCCCCTCACCTCCCACACCCCTTCAGTCCCCTAGGGCACGCCTTTCCAGGTCCCAACCCAGCACCTCAGCCACAACATCTGCGGGAACAGTGGTGCCAGTAGTAACCGGCTTCAGGAGTACGCCAAGCAGCAGGGCAGCCAGTGTGCCAAGGAGCCAGACCACGGACAGTCCCCCACCTCAAAAGCACAAAAAGCTGGCCCCTGCCCGACGGGAGAGAGGCAAAACAACTACCACCAAAGCCTCTCCCAGGTGTACAGTTGGGAGTGGGAAGACAGCTGTGCCACCGTCCAAGATGGGGAAGGGGCACAGAAAAACAGGCAAGTCTCTGAAAACCTGCACGGTGGACAAGACCGCCACCAGCACCGTTGAACAGGACACCGCCGCCACAAACACCGCTGCCAAGCACACTGCCGCCACAAGCACCGCTGCTAACGACACTGCCGCCACACGCACCGCAGGCAAGGATACCGCTGCCACAAGCACCGCTAAGCAGGACACCACTGCCACCAGCACCGCTGAACAGGACACCGCCGCCACCAGCACCGCTAAACAGGACACCGCCGCCACCAGCACAGCTGAACAAGACACCGCCGCCACCAGCACCGCAGGCCAATGAGCGCCAAATGCTACGACGCTACTGAGGCCGCCACGAGCAGGATGAAACACTCTGGGCACCAAGCCCCCTCCAGAACCAGTGGAGAATGACATCCACTACCTCAGTCCTTGGCAGGATGAAGCACTCTGGGCACCAAGCCCCCTCCAGAACCAGTGGAGCATCACATCCACTACCTCTGTCCTTGGCAGGATGAAGCACTCTGGGCACCAAGCCAAAGTAGAGACTTGAGAGACTGTGGCTTTGCACTCCCCAGGATTGAACAGTGGGCAACCCACCCACTGTAGAGACTTGAGAGACTGTGCCTTTGCACTCCCCACGATGGAACAGTGGGCATGTGGCCCCCTCGTGGATTTGGCGTCGTGCACTCAACCGGCTGAGGTGCCCCTCTTTCCCTTCCCCCTGAGGTGCCTGTTTTATTGCTATCTGATGCCCCTGCAGAGTTCTCTCCCTCATGTTCAGGGATTGAGTGTGGGCCTTGCCCATACCGTGTGGGCCCAGTGTTCCACGGACTTCAATGAAGCACTACCTGGACTACTATTCTTGGTGTATATTTTGTTTATAGTGTATATGTATATTTTTGCGTACTGGATTTTAATATATTACAATGGTTACACTCATTTTCTTTAGTCTTTGCATTCTTCCGGGGGGTTGCGGGGTGTAACTGTAATGTATCATGCTGTATTAGTGTGTGTGTTGTCGTGGGTGAGGGTGGGGGTGGGGGTGTTGCGTATTGCATGTGTGTGTCCCTGTTTTTCCCCTCCCCTGTTTCGTAGGTGCAGTACTCACCGTGGTCTTCGCCGCCGGCGTTCGTGCTCCTGGTAAAGGAGCAAGAAGATAAGGGCTGGCAGGATCTGGAGCTCGGATTCCATGGCGTCCTGATTCCTCTGGGGGGGGGAAGAGGTGAGCGTTTTCCCTTCGAAGTCCTGTTTCCTCTGTGTTTTTGTTTGCGGTGAATCCGCCCCGGAAACGGTGGAGGATTGTAGGTTGTGATACTGTGGGCAGTACATTGTCCTCCGCCTGTCTGTTGGCGGTCACTGCCAAGCTGTTTGTTTGTACCGCCATGGTGGTCTGAGTGGTAAAGTGGCTGTCTTTGTTGGCGGTTTCCGCCACGGTCGGGATTCCATTTTTCTTTCCGCCGGCCTGTTTGCGGTTTTACCGCCGCTTTAACACAAGACCGCCAGGGTTGTAATGACCACCTATGTTTTGTACTGCTCACATACCATCTTAGATATGGGCATTCAAGTATATAGATCACAAATGGAGTGCCACATGTTATAAATTGATTGATTTGCCTTACTTTCCCCAGTTTGAATAAAGTATATTGCTTCTGCATGACACTATTACGGCATGCTTTGCAATGTCCACAAGGAAAAAAAGCTTTTAGATTATGTTGTTTCAATTGAAGGATAATAGTAATATCATTAGTTCTTAAAATATCATGTAAACTCCGTCCTCTTCTATAAGTTATCTGTGGTGTTTTCTGTAATGAGCTCCCAATAATGGGATCGCTCTTCAAAATCTTCCAATTCTTGGAGATAATATTATTAATCTGTTTAATATCCTCATTGTATGTCATAATGAGTCTAGTTCTCTTCCCTGCCAAGGTCTCTGTCGTCGTACTGTGGACCATATTTATACTTTTTGATGCAAACCAGCGCTGGCGCTGGTTTGCGTCAAACAATTTACCACCGTCTAATGCCATTCCAACGCGCCAGTCAGGCGCCTTATTTATGGATTGACGTTAGCCCACTCTAACCAGGCAGCGCCGGTGTAGGGAAAAATGTGGGTTGTGCGTCAAAAAATGGTGCAATTCAGGTCAGAGTAAAAAATCATGGCTCTAACCAGTCTTGTGCGATTTGTTGACGCACAACACCCATTGAAATGACTCCTGTCTTAGCAAAGACAGGGGTTGTGCCCCCCTGCCCAATGGCTATGCCCAGGGGACCTGTGACCCCTGGGCATGGCCATTGGGCACAGTGGCATGTAGGGGGGCCCAAGTTAGGCCCCCATATGCCACACAAAAAAAATACTTACCTCAACGTACCTGTACTTACCTGGAATGGGTCCCCCCATCCATGGGTGTCCTCCAGGGGTGGGTATGTCCCTGGGGGCAGGGAAGGGCACCTTTGGACTGCTTCCATGGTCAGAGCCCACAGGTCCCTTAACGCCTGCCCTCACTCAAGCGTTAAAAAACAGCGCACATCAGGCTGGGTGCCATTTTTTAAGGCCCGCCCCCACCTGTGCGTCAAAATGACCTTAAAGTCATTTTTGGGATGGAAACGCCTACCTTGCCTGTCATTAACGCAAGGTGGTTTCCCGCATCCAGAAAATGATGCACACAGAGGAATTGTGACATTCACGGGGTCGGGCGTCATTGTATAAATATGGTGTAAGGTTTGCGCCGAATTTGCGTCAAACTTTTTGACAAAAAGTCATCGCAAACAGAGTATAAATATGCCCCTATGTGTTCCGACAGCACACCCAGAATACACACTGATTGCTATGGCAGACTGCGCATTCTGAGTATCCTGACAGGTGCCCCCTGTGTTGCCCTGTCCTTGCCTTTCTGCTGGTCTTTTCATGGTGGGGTCCCTGGCTAGCAGAAAGGCATGTCATAATCAGTACGGTGGTGCTGAACTCTGCACCACTGTGGTTGACCATGACTTGCACCACCTTCAATCTGATGGAATACAGAGACCCATATTTATACTTTTTTTGCGCCGCATTTGCGGCCAGTTTTTGATGCAAAATCGGCGCAAACTTACAAAATACAATTGTATTTTGTAAGTTTGCGCTGCATTCGCGTAAAAAAATGATGCCACTGTTGGTAAGGCAGTCCAGCTGCTTCCATGGACCGCTGTACTCATAATTAGGCCCTTAGTGCCTGATTTAGAGCTTGGCGGGTGGAATTTTTTGTCACAATTGTGACAGATATCCAATGAACCATATCACAGTCTCGATAGGATACAGTCGGATTGCCATATGGCGAATGAAATATCCATCACGTTTGTGACAGATTATTCCCCTCTGCCAAGATTCAAATCAGGTCCTTCTATTCTAACTTCAGTCTAACTTTAGCCACACTAACGATGAGGAAAGGGCACACATTTAGTAGTGAACAGATTTATTATGCTAACTACAAACCCATGAACATCAATGAAAATGGCAAATATTTATGAAAGGTCGAACTTACTAAGCACACTAACACTAAAATAGCATGTAGAAGGGTAGCACCTGTTACATACAGTAGTTAATAACATACTTTAAAGTATTTTGCATTAAATCTATTCAATAATGTAAAATGTTCTCAATTATTTTCAGTAAAATGTAATTTAATTGTACTATAACACTATTCATAATAAAACAATTTCAAAACACTTATTAAAAACAAATATAATGTAAATTTGTATGGTATTACTATTCATTTAATTACATTCGTTCTATTTGTTGATAATACCAATATAAATGTATGATTATATTTAATTTGGACTAAACTACTATTTACTAATATTATTTTCAAAATTTATATTTTTACTAAGATTGCAAATGCTTAAATTAAATAATTTATATGTTTTTTAAATCATGTAATATTGAATTAAAATAAATACTTTCAAATTGAATAATTTTCAATTAAATTACTTTCATTTAATAAAGAATGACATTTTTTAAATGTATTTATAATTTCTATTCTAATGACAACTATATGTATTGTTATCCAATTTTGGAATATTATTTTGAAATAATACATTTGGAAATAGGTAATTCATGTTTTCCTAGAAAAATGTATTTTAAACAATGTAAAAAAAAGCACTTATTGGAAAATACTACCCACTCTTTTCCCCCAGCAATACCCAAAACCCAACAGAACTCAATTTACTATTTCTTAGAAAATTTAAATATGACTTAATTTTTTTTTACCATAAGCATAGTTTACAAATATTAAAATATCATTAAACAGAGTCAGAAATCAAAACACTCCCCACCCAATATCCTAATTAAACATAGAAAAATGTAATCTAAATACCAATAATTAAAATACTTCTTACTATGAACGACAATAATTTTCAAAGCAAATAAACAACATAAAATGTTGACCAAGAATGATATTTAAAACAGTATTATTGTTCTCAATATGTAATACAAAACAATATGGTAAAACAATATATACTTATCCTCGCTATTCACTTCCTCAGTATCTTTGGTAATCAAAATAAGTTGCCCACAATATTAACTCCTTCGCTGCCAGGCCTTTTCCCCCACTGTGCCCAGCCTTTTTATGGCTATTTGGGGCAGTTTGTGCTTCGGCCCTCATAACGTTTTGTTCACAGATGCTACGCACGTTAAATTTGCATCCTTTTTTATGACATCCTAGGAATTCAGAGTTTGTGGGTTCCCCTATAGGAGACCAAGAAAGTAGCCAAAATACAGCAACAAATGTGTGTTTTTTTAAAATCAAAATGGGAAAAAAGGGCTGCTGGAGAAGGCTTGTGTTTTTTCCCTCAAAATGGCATCAACAAAGAGTTTGTGGTGCTAAAATCACCATCTTCCCAGCTTGCATGAACAGGCAGAATTGGATCAGAAAACCACATTTTTACTATTTTTTGTGCTTTCAGCCTCCTTCCAGTTAGTGACAGAAATGGGTGTGAAACCAATGCTAGATCCCGGAAAGCTAAACATTTCTGAAAAAGAAACAAAGTTCTGAATTTGCACCCAGCCATGTTCAAATCAGTCTTGATCCTGTTCCTCATGGGAACAGTTGAGCCCAAACTGCAAAATCAGGTGCCCCCTGGACCAGAAACAAGCACTCTAGGGCCGGTTTCAGGGAATCACCATAAATCAGCTAGGCTAGCTTGAATCCAATGGCACAGTGAATACAGGACCCACATCTGGGCATGCCTTTTCCACTTCGGAAAACAAATGCAAAAAGAACAGATAATGGACATAATGCTCAACAATGCAAACATTCATCCGCAGTCCAAAGATCTGGGTTTAATCCATCGTTACTTATTTCACCACATTCCCCAGTTTGGACTCAGCCATATGCAAATCAGTCATGACTGTTCTACATGGGAAGAGTCCAGCCCGAACTGCCAAGCCAGGTTCTCCCTGGACATAAAACAAGCATCCTAGGACCGGTTTCAGAGTATTACCCTACATCAGCTAGATCATCTTGAATCCAGTGGCGCAGTGAGCATGGGACTCATGTCTGGGAATACCCTTCCCACAGCGGGCGACAAATGCAAAAAGAACAGATGATGGATGGAATGAGAAACAATACAAACTTTCACCCCCAATCACAAAGGTCTGGGTTCAATCCATTTTTTTATCCCCACACCACCCCTGATTAGACCCAGACATATGCAAATCAGTCTTAACCCTGTTTCTTATTGGAACATTCCAGCCCAAACCGCCAAGCCAGGTTCTCCCTGGACCTGAAACAAGCATCTTAGGTCCAGTTTCAAGGTATTACCCTTCATCACCAAGACAAGCTTGAATCCAGTGGCTCAGTGAGCACAGGACTCATGTCTGGGCATACCCTTCACACTTGGGGCGACAAATGCAAAAAGAACAGATGATGGATGAAATGCTGAACAATGCCAACATTCACCCCAGTCACAAAGATCTGGGTTTAATCCCAAGTTCTTTTGTTCACCACTGCACTCCAGTTTGGACCCAGCCATATTCAAATCAGTGTTGACCAAGTTCCTCATGGGAACAGTCATGCCCAAACTGCTAAGTCAGGTCCTTCCTTGACTGGAAACAAATATCCTAGAACGGGTTTCAGGTCATTACCTTTCATCAGCTAGGCTAGCTTGAATTCAGAGGAGCAATTAGCGCAGGACCCACATTAGGGCATACCCTTCCAACATGGGACAACAAATGCTAAAATAACAGATGATGCACAGAATTCTGAACAATGCAAACATTCACCCCCAGTCACAAAGATCTGGGTTTAATCCATAATTCTTTTGCTCACCATGCCACTCCAGTTTGGACCCAGCCATATGCAAACAGTGCTTAATCTGGTGGTCAGTGTGCACGACTCCATAAATCTTGCATAATTGGTGGAGCACCTTGCCCCACCGCAACATCCTTGCCTCTGTTGGGTAGCCCTGTATGAACCAGCCACCCAAAGTTAACATCATGGGGAAGTAATGTCTCACCAGCCAGATGAAGCATCCCAGTTCATCTCCACTCATCCTAGTTGCTCCACCTTTCCCAGACATTTTTCAATTTACCTTAACTGCAAATGAAGGAGCCCCCCAAAAATTATAACTACCCCACCTACCCCCAAATACCCAAACAGTCTTTGCTATGCGAAGTAAACACCCCACAATACAATTACAAAAACTCTACACAAGACTATGGAAATAGACAAAATGCACAGAACTGCAACAGGACACCGCACAAAACTCTCCAAAACCACCACTCCTCGACCAGCATGAGGTCCACACACCCTCTCATTATCACAGACAAAAAAATTGTCAGGTGATAGTGAGAGTGAAATCACTGTACCATGTATGCAGCAAGGAAGTCCTTAGCTGCAGAGTGCTACGACCTTATATTTGACACCTTCGTCCCGTCCTGCATTTTTTCAACAGAGTGGATGTTTTCAGTGGAACCTTTTGTGGCAAATGTATGGTGGCCACGTTTATGTGGCAGTGTGTTTTGTTTTTCTTTTTGCAATAGAAAAATAATCGTCCCATCATTTTGTCGAGGCCAGACATAATGGCTTTGCAAATGCTTGTCTTAATTTAGATCAGAACCTAATAATGGTTGTAACTGGGTTTTCGAATGGTTGTTTTAAAAAAGATCGCAACTAACCACTTTTTTATAGTTGACTTATAAAGTATGAACGCATTCTATTGATATGGATTTATTAAATTATGCTTTTGATATGTTCGTAAATGATTTTAATTAATTCATACAAACAATAAAGTTTAGAAACTAAAAGAAATCTTACAGTTGCCAGGGTCGATTTACTTATTGCCATTCAAAAGTTATGATTTTATTGTACTGTTTTTCTGAGGAAAGTCTCTTCATTGCAGTCAGTATAAAATGCATTTATGGCTCTGTTGCTTTCGAGCAAACATCGTTAAGTACAGTGATATAAAAATTAACGGAGGGTAGCTGCTTATATCCACCCTAACCCCTTTTATGTATTTAGAAAAGAGAATACCAGTTTAACAAGTTTATATCTCGTAGTTAACTTGAGCCTTTTAGCAGGTGTTTTAATATATTACTAGGAGGAAATGGCTTTTTACACCTCATTTAATCTGGAGCTATTCACAGTTTAAAACGTTCAGTATCAGTGACCTTTCTAATGACTAACACATTGCAGGTGGTCTTGGTGCAAGCCAGTGGTTAATGTTTGCTTTCAGCGAGACAGAATTAAATGCACAATACTCCCTCAGACCAATTTGCAAAAATAACAGCTGGTGCAAACCAAGCTACCACTAGCGAGCTTCCGCAGAATTATAATCTATTTTTCCCTCCGATAAGAACCATGTAATCTTAGCAGCTATTCAAGGAAATAGTGGCGTTCTGCTGCGTAGTGGAATAACATTTCTATAAACGGTTGTATCGTAAATAAGTCATACGCTTTCTTAAAACTAGGGAGATCATGTACTGTTTGCCTTAACCTAAAGGCATGACACCACATCCCACATTTTGTTTAAGTTTTTTGAAAAATTGGCTTCAATTACCCCTGAAATATCGATATATTTGCATTGCATTTGGGAACGATGTACAAGGTAGATGCATATCACTGAGACGTTTTTTTAGGTGGTGCTACATCGAAACGCATACGTCGATTAAAATAATATACTTCCCTTTCAGTTATGTGGCACAGACATTTTCTTTGCTACTGTAGGCTCCTTCCCAAAACTCAGCATCCCGAAACTGGAAGCCGTGAAGCGCTGCAAACACTGCCCTTTCGTACAAATCAGCATTTCAATTCATACTTTCATGTTTCCAGTTCACTAACAATATTTTGCTACTACCCTTTGAAGACGTCTTCCCTGCCGTCCCTTACATAATTTCCCAAGCCATACTCATGCTGTCACTCAGATAACGATTTCTATCCACTCATAATGGACAGAGAAGCTTTCCAATGCCCCGCCTCCATATCCGAATGATGGTGCAAGGGTGTGAGATGGAATGCACATAGCAGTGAATTATTATCTCAATGGAATTTAACTGACTCACCACTTCAAACTTTCTCATTAGTTAGGAAAACATTGGTGGGCAGATTTTCTTACCGTGAAAGATATTGGGGGATATTGATGATGCCCATTGTGCCAAAGTTGTGTCATTTTTTGTTACGCAAATGTGATGTTAAGGTGGCATTTCACGCAGGCCATATTTACAAAGTGGCACAATGCAAGCATTGCAGCACTTTGTAAACCCTTGTGCCACATTATCCCTGCACAAGGCATACTGTATGCAAGGGAGCGTTCCCACGTAGGGAGACCCAGAAAAATGGAGAAGTGAAATTTACTAGATTTCACTGCACCATTTTTAGCATCATTATTAATGCCTGCCTAAAGCAGGTGTTAAGATGACGCTTCCATTGAAAACAATAGGCCTCCCAGTGCTTTGCTGCATTTTATGGCGCTAATCCAGAAAAGTGCCACATTAGCACCATGAATTATGACACTAATATGGACACAACTGCCATGGTGCACCGTATTGTAAATATGGTGCACACATGGTGCTGTTAGGGAGACGCAATGGGGCACTAGAAAAGTAGTGCATCATAAATGAGGAAACACTTCTGCATTAATATGCCCCATTGTTACATACTTATGTCCTTAGTGCTCGTGCATGTATATATGCTTCTGTAAGTATATCACAGCTAGGTCAAAAAGACATAAAATATAGCCATTTAATAAAGTTATCCATGTCCCTCGTTTCCACACTTTGAAACATCACATTGCCTTCAGCCTGTTCTGCCCTTTTATCCAACTTCAATCTGATTGAAGGAACTTGTACTTATTTTTTCCTATTTAATTATGATCATAGTATTAATGATCTCAATATGCAAAGTACTGTATTGTGTAGTGAAGTTCCTAGATGAAGATAAAGAGTTAGTGTAACTAATGCTATGTTGAATATTGCATAAAGGGCATGCTGCTAAGAACATGGGGCAACCGATTTCCTAGTTTAACAGGGTCCTAATGAAGAAATGACATTATTATTAAAAATACCACAATACTCGTTTAGACCGTCTGAATGACAGGTTAACATACATGAATACTGATAGATTTGGAATAAGAGCACTTCTTAAATTGACGCAATGCTGTTGTTTACTAATGGTAAAAGAGTAAGTGGTGATAGAGATAAAAAATAACTAATAAATTAGTGGCACAGAAGTTAGCATATGACGACTTACAAATCTTCATTTAAAAGCCTAACAGAGAAATTAACATGACATGTAAAATTGTGCACATTTGAAACATGTTGGACAATGTGACCTTCATTCATATTTGACATCGTGTTTTGCCATAAAAAACATTGTGCATTTATATTTGAATGAACTGCTGACATGAATTAAAAAAGTATTATTTTTAGGAAACAGTAGAAATGAAAGTATATTATGATTATCAAACAAACATGAATTAATCACTTATAGTGATTTAAATGATTTTATTAACACAAGTTTCGTGTGTGCAGAGAAATAAATGCACATTTGAAACATTTCTACTGTCATAAATAATGATTGGAATTTAAAAATTAGTTCTGGATACTTGATTCAAATTGTAAGGTGCGCATTAGGATTTGTATGTATTAATTGCATTAAATGTATTTAGGTTTTCTTAGCTAGACTAGGCCTTAAGATTAATTTTTTCAGCAGTAGTTGAGGAAATGCAAGTTCATTCTGTTCCCTTTACTCTGAATGAATTCCTGGGTTGCTAATGTGTTGATGAATGTCCTATTATATTGAAGCCAGAGAGCATGTCTTGATAAATAACAAATGTAACAGTATTTGTCCTAGCTGTCGAACAAGACAGGACGCCTTATTAATTTCACATGGAAAATGTTACACTCATCCTGTGAGCTGTGGGAAAGACTTGTAAAGTTCCAATTGAAACTGTATGAATTCATTGATATGACCACATCTTCCCTGAGAAACTCCGGAATAGTTGCAAACTTGATGGTGTCAGGGTAGCCATTGGATATCGATTAATTTGCATAATATGGGCCCACACTGCAGGAAAGTGCTACTTTTTGCCCTGGTCAACCTCAAACTTTTGGACAGATGCTGGTGGTTACTGACTCTTGTCTGTGCCCTGGGTACTGCTTACCAGTCCCAGGGCCAGTGCTCTGTGTAAAGTGGATATGCAAATTAGGCTAATTGTAATTGGCAATATTAACCTACCTATAAGTCCCTAGTATATGGTAGGGCATGTGGTTTAGGGATCCCGGCATATGTTGTGCACCCATAGGTGCACTTCTGAGGTGCCCAGTGCCATTTTAAAGGCAGACCCCCCTTGCTGGCTTCTTTTAAATTAAAGTTATATGCAAATTCATCTTTGGAATTAAAAGTACTTACAAAGTCTTAAACTACCTTATTTTTACATATAAGTCACCCCTAAGGTGTGCCTAATTTCCCCTAGGGCTGGGTGCTGTGTAATTATAAGCAGGAAATTCATAAAATATGTTTTGCTGTGGCGATGGAAAAATAGCCAAACTCATTTTCCCTCACTGTAATGAATGGGCTCCATAGGCTAGAATGGGGAGACTTTATTTAATTTATAAAGTCCCCTTACATTACATATACCTCCGGTTTGGAATGAAATTAATTGTTATATTCAATCCCACAACTTATAATTGTTGGATATACTATAACATTTTCTGGTAAAGAGGTTAAAACTTTACCTAAAAAGTTGCCAACTTCACCCCTGTAGTGCATTGCTGCTTTGCTCTGATTGGCCAGCCTCTGGCAGCCTGGTCATGCTGCCTTGATAAGGTGTGAAGTGCCCTAGACTCAACACAAATAGATGTGCTTGGGAAGGAGATCTTCCCTCAGCAGATGGGAAAGCAGGAAGGGGGAGGGCTGCCAAACTGGTCTTCAAAGGCAGGGAAGGACATTTGAAGCAACCCAGCACCTCTCTCATGTCCTGCAAACCCAGACTATTATGTGCCCCCTTGATTAGATTAGGAGAGGGCAGGAGAGGGGTTTGTTTAGGATTTTTAGCCACACCAGGGGGTGGGCTCAGCCACATGTAACCTCCAAAAATCATTTTCAGCCATGATGGACTTTTGAGGAATGTTGCTCCCTGGGTTTGATTTTTGCCACACTTTCCAGGAAGTGGTCATCACAGGGAGGAGGACTCTGTACCTGAATGGAGAACCAGGACCCCCCTGTTTTTCACCCAGAGGCAAGGATAAAACTGGTAGACCTGCACCCAAACCTCAGATCCCTACAAGGAAGAACTACAGGAGATTAAGGACTGCCCTGCTGGACCCATGACCTGCACCTGGGCACTGCACTCTGGAGGACTGCACCAGTTGCACACATGGGTTTCACCACAAGAAGGACTTTGCCTGGCTTCAAATGGTTCAAGGAGGGACTCACTGTTCGCTACAGGTGAAAAATTGCTATACAGGGTCCCCTTCATCAACTCTTAAAGAAACTGACCAGCTGACCACTGTCCAGTGGCCAATTTGGAGTTTGTGCCAGTTTGTGCCAGGTGCATTCTGGGAGTTTTAGTCCACACCCTCAAGGAGCATCTCAGAGCTTCTGGAACATTGGGGTGAGATGTGGACCTCAAAAGAACCTTAAAACAACATCTGGAAGAAAATCCAGAAGTTTGGAGAACTTTTGGAAAACGGCTCCATAAAGGAACGACCTGCCACGGCGACTCTAGCCAGCTTTCCTCAACTGTGACCCAGTCTGACTTGCAGGTTCATCCCGGTGAGGAAAATGTTAGAAAAAGTGACTAAGGTGGTCATTATGAACATGGCGGGAAAGACTGCCGACAGCCGTATCGGTGGTGAACAGAATCCCACCATTGGCGGTGAATGGAAACCCGCCATATAACGAACGAAAAACCCAACCCAGCCAAAAATTCCCAGACCACCACTCCCCGCCATGACTCTGTCGGTGGGAATCCCGGCCCACCCCAAACCGCCACTGCCAAGAACACCCACATCCCGCCCTTCAAATAATGATGCATAAATCACCTCAGTGGACAGTGGAGGCCAGACGACCATTGGCGGCTGCGACCGCCACAGTCGGCAAGTGGACTCAACAGCAACAAGTGCACACATTGGATAGGCGTATCACCCACACACCTGACACATATCCAGAACCCCATAAAACACCCCCAGACATATCCCACAATCCCTTGCAACGAAACCAGGACAAGAAGATGGAGAGCACCAGAGCCAGACAGCGAACGCCAGCATGCAGGAGACGCACATCGACCCACAGAGAAGCACCCTTACCCCGTACCCAGTCCTGAAGCCATCGACCACACTCACCATGTCCCCCCAAAAATCCATGTTTCACCAAAAGGGAGCTAAGGACCATGGTGGACGAGATCCTGAAGGTGGAGCCACAAATATTCGGGGCTGAGGTGCAGCACACACCCATCACGCAGAAATTAGATCTGTGGCAGACCATTGTCAACAGGGTGAATGCAGTGGGACACCATCCACGCACCAGGGACGACATCCGGAAGAGATGGAACGACCTGCGGAGGAAGGTCAGGGCCATGGCATCTAGGCACCACATTGTAGTGCAGAAGACTGGGGGAGGGCCACCACCAACACCACCCGACTACACCGACTGGGAGGAGAAGGTCCTCGCCATCCTGCACCCAGAGGGACTCAGTGGACTCACTGGAGGAATGGACTCGGGTAAGTCATCTACAATTACCCTATATACAACACATCTGCAATGCATGCACCACCCCACCCCACCAGGACCTACACCCCACCCAGCCATTACCCACCACATCCACCACCCTGCATTACCTACAACCCACTAACAGGCCCACATCACTCCCGCTGTGCACAGCCACCCACCCCTGCACATACCCACAATGGAACAAAATCCCCCACCACAATGCAACCCCACCACTGGCGCTAAATGCTATGTCAACCTCACAAAGGCACCCTGGAAGGCCCCTGAAATTAACACTAGCACAAAATAGCACAGTCCTGTACACCTCAAACCTACATGCATGTGTAACAGACATGTGTATGTCCCCCAACAAGCACACCCACCCATGCAACCCTAAAGGACGGGACAAGGAGTGCCACTGCCCTCCAGGGAGACAGAGCCACGTCACAAGACCTTGGCAAAGAATCCCTGGACACTGATGAGCAGGCAGGCCCCTCACACAGTCCTGGATTCTCACCATGCAGCAGCCCCACCCAGGAAACCACTCACCCCTAAAACCCAGTCAAGACCAGCAGGCCAGGGGAGGCGTACCCACACCAGTGTACCCAGGGTACAGACTGGTGGAACACAGCTACAGAGGCCACAGTCTCCCACTCCCAACATGCAGGAAGGTGGGGGCCCCAGTACAAGCGGCACGTCCAGACCTGTGCAGGGGACACAGGCACAGGGGGCTAGGGCAAGTTCAAGTGTCCCAGTGGGCCAGGGGAGAGGCCACAGGTTGGATGCTGCAGCCCAGGATGTTATTGCAGAGGTATTGGGGGCCTACCAACATACCCAAGACAGGGTGGTGCAGATTGTGTCCACCCTGGAGCAAAGTCAGAGGATGCAGCAGCAACAACACCAACAGGCCATGGAACAGTGGAAAGAGCACAATGCCACAATGACCACCATTGCTGGAGCACTGCTGCAGTTGGTAAAAAACCAGTCTGACACCCACACCGGACAAGAGGCCCCCACAACAGCCTTGGACAACCAGCATCTGATGACCCAAGCAGCAGAAACATCCAAGGAAATACCCTCCCAGGAAACACAAGGGACAACCATGCCCCACCAAGAAGCTCCACAACAGGCGGCAAAACGTACACTTAGCCAAGATATGGCACTGGAAACCCAGCTAAGAACAAGGCCCCCTCCAACAATTGACTCTGCTACTAATGCAAAGCAATCATCCCACCCATTCACCAACAACACTTAGTTGAGGGCAATATGAAGTATTGTTCGACAAAATGGACCCATCTAAACCATCCAACAAGGCTGCCACCAAGTTGCTTTTGAGGACACCCAACCCTTACGACTCCCATCACTGTATATAGCACAATTCACTCAATTCTACCAATAAAACACATTTCACACCTGTAACACTGTCTTAAATAGTGAACAAAGTGGAGAATGGATGCAACTGGCAGAGAACCACTTCATTGGCAATTTGTGCTTGATGGTGGTACTGTGTGCCCAAATGGTGGCAAGGAGGGAACACATATATTTTCTGTAAGTACCATGCAGAAGGGGTCCATGTATCACCTATCATGACCAATCCCCCTATATGACAGAGCACACTAACAGTATTAGTCACTTACGCAAATGACAGGCTTAAGTCCCACACACTTATTGGAAGTAGAGTTGTATCCGTTGGTTCCTGGAATGGACATCTTCCCCTTCCTCATCATCACTCTCCTCACCTCTCTGAGGTAGCTGATCAGGACCTATAGCACCCTCCACCTCCAAGAGGGGGATAGAATGTCTCACTGCCACATTGTGCAGCATGCAGCCGGCCACCACTATTCTACACACCTTATCAGGCCCATAGGTCAGAGAACCCCCAGATATATGTGGACACCGGAATCTAGCCTTCAGGAGACCTACAGTACGCTCTATTATCCTCCTAGTACGTCCATGGGCCTCATTGTATTTCCTCTCTGCATCTGTCCTGGGATTCCTCACTGGTGTCAGGAGCCAACGCAAGTTTGGATAGCCAGAATCACCTCCAAAATGGTTCAATACAGGCTTGTCATTGTTAAATCCCTTAGTCAGACAGGCTGGTTTTCAGCAATGTGTCACGTATTGACAGGCAAACTTACCTATAATCCACCCTCTGTCCTCTTGTAGTTGCTCCATCTTCTGTGGCACACTACTTTTCCTCAACACAAATGAATCATGGACTGAACCTGGAAACATGGCATTCACATGTGAAATGTACTGGTCTGCAGTACACACCAATTGGATATTTATGGAGTGAAAGTTCTTCCTGTTTCTGTACACTTGTTCACTCACTCTTGGGGGGATGATGGGTATGTGTGTGCCACTGATGGAACCTATGACATGGGGAATGTTTGCAAAGGCATATAAGTCAGACTTGATGGCAGGGGGGTCAGCACTTTGGGGAAACTGCACATAGGATTGCAGATATTGTACAAATGCATTCAGAAATCTTGTCAGTAACTGGCTGAACATTGGCTGTGAGAAACCAGCACCCATGCCCACTGCCACTTGAAATGAGCCTGTGGCCAGGAAATGGAGTGCGGAGAGCACCTGCACTTCAGTTGGAATGGCATGCTGATTACGATTTCCCGGAGTTAGTGCAGGATCCAGTAATGCACAAAGGTCCTGAATAGTTGCACGTGTGAGTCTGTAAGTGATCATGATCTGACACTCCACCATGGTCCCCATATCCACAAGTGGTCTGTACACCGATGGTACCATTCCTCGCCACAAGGGTCGCTACCTACGAGGGTTTACAAAAAGGAGTGATGAAGACACATACATAGGTACACTTCTCAACATTTCTGCACTGCATTGTTCATTGTAATGTCTCTACAATAACCACTACCTGACAGATATACATGTACATCACTAGGAGAGAACATAGTAATTCATGTGTGCTACTATACAGAATGGATAGAGGCCTAGGTGCTTCATGTGGCTAGTAGGCCCTGCATTGTGAGTAGTAGGAAATTCAAGATGCGTGGGTGATGGCAAAATGTCTGCCCACTGTAGATCTGCCCCTTTGTTGTGGAAGTGACCTCATACTGCTAGTGGTTGACGTCACAGCGTAAGGCGGTGTTGACCGCAGTTCGCACCCTCTTTGGCTAACATGGATGCCAATGGGGAATCCTGGCGTATCATGATCGCCGCCGGCGGTGACGGTGCATACCACTGCGGAACATACCCGCGTTCGTCATCGTTTGATCACTTGACTCCCTGATCTCGTGCGGACAGGTACTCCACTCTGTGTACTGCTGTGGCCTGCCTCTGGTTATGGATGTGCCACGTGGTGCAGGTGAGAGGGCTCCGGACTTCACCCAGGAAGAACTGGAGAAGCTAGTGGACGGGGTCCAGCCCCTGTACGGCAAATTCTACGGACGGCCAGAGGTACAGGTGAGTCTGGATTTGGAGGGCACTGTGTGTGTAATGAATGGTGTGGATTGGACATATGTGTGCTCCTCTGAGTCTGCATGGGCCATGGTGCATGGAATGCTGCGTGCAACTGTCCTGTATGTCTGAGAGTAATGTCCGTCCCATGTTGGACAATTTGCCAGCTGTTCCTATCATGCATGTGTCTGACCTCTGTGTTCCATTTCTGTGTCTCCCCTCTAGGTCAGCGCCCACCAAAAGAGGAGAAGAGGGCACATTGGCATGCCATCGCCAAGGAGGTGCGGACCCTGGGTGTCTACAACCGGCGGAGCACCCACTGTCGAAAGAGATGGGAGGACGTGCGATGCTGGGCGCGAAAGGTCAGTGAGGCCCAGCTGGGGAAGTCTTCCCAACGTGGAAGGGGTGCACGTCGGGCACTGACCCCCCTCACGTGACGGATCCTGGTAGTGGCGTACCCAGATCTGGATGGGCGCTTGAAGGCTGCACAGCAGTAACAAGGGGGTGAGTACTCATTGACCATACTGCAGTCTGGAAGGATGACTGGGTGTGCAATAGGGCTCATGCTGCTTAAAGCAGGGAATTTGACTGGTGTCCATCTACTGTATGTTCCCCAAAGGGTGTAGGGGTGTCCCTGTCAGGTTTCACCTACCTCAGCTCCATAATTATTTCAGGGGATGGGTGTAGAGCAGTATTCTGGTCAGTAGTCAGGGGCATGGCCATGGGCATAGTGTACGGTGCTGCCCGTTGGGTGTGTTTGCTGGGTGGGTGTATGTCTGGCCATTCAGTATCTGCATTCAGCTATTTACAAGTGTTTGGTACAGCATCAACATCAGGCGAGGAAGCTGAGGCACCAGCAAGTGTGGAGGCAGCGGTCCACGGATCCTCCGAGGCAGAGACAACAAACGCCCAGGGGACCAGTGGGTGGGAGGGCAAGGGGTCTTCCACGGGGGAGGCTACAACCACAGGAGGTAGTGACTCTGAGGCCTCCTCCGATGGGGGTCTCTGGTGGTGGCAGACCCTAGTGCACACACCACTACTGTGAGATCTTCCGCCACCCCCATACCATCACTGCCCTTCCTTCTGCTCCCCACCGAGTTGCCCGTGCCTGCCCACCCAGAAAGGTGGGTGTCTCCTTCGCCCCAGGCACCTCCTCCCTTGCCCCAGTCAGCCCTGCTGCCCTCACAGAGGAGGCTATTGACCTCCTGAGAACCTTCTCTGTAGGGCAAACAACCATCGTCAATGGCATCCAGGTGCTAGCATCAGAGGTGCAGCAGACCAATGCCTATCTGGATGGCATTCACGGTGCCGTGTCTGCCCTACAGAGATCTTTTCAGGCTCTGGCCTCCGCTCGGACGGCAGCCAGTTTCCCTGGCCATTCGTCCCCCCTCCAACCTCCTCTACCCCTTCCACCCCTTCCAGCACCCCACTCACTTCACCCGTCCAAAGCACACAATCAGACCCGCTGACATGCACATCAACACACAAGAAGCACACTTCAAAACACAAGCACCACACCTCCCACCACAAGCATTCACACAGCCAACAGACACCTGCACACACAACAACGTCCACTTCCCGCCAGTGTGCCCACCTCTTCCGTCTCCTTGTCAGTCCCCTCTACATCCACACCCTCATACACTGCACCTTCACTCACTGTTACTGCTCCTCTTCCTGCAAACACCACAATAGCAGACAGCCATACATGCACCCCATACACCACACCTGCACTCACCACCTCTACTGTATTTGACACATGCAGCATACTCACCAAACTTGCAGACACCCACCCAACATACATCCACACTAGCTGTCTGTCTTCTCCCACTGTGTCCACCCCCACCTCCCAAGACACATAAACACACCAAGACACCCCCATCAGACATCCACCACATGACAGCATACTGAGCAGTCACCTGCACCCACTACAGCACCCCAATACCCCATACATCCACTCCCTTTGCCTCCACTCCCACACCCTCATCCACGCCCACCCCAATTGCTCCTAAGAAACCTTTCCTCTCCTGTGCTGACCTCTTCCAACCCACTGGCCCACCCCTTCTTCTCCCCAAACGTGCCCACCTCCTTCCCCTTTCTGCTCCTTCCACATCACAGCCCACACCGGTCCACCCTTCACATTCCTGTGCCCCTTCCCCAGAGAAGAAGAAGGCCCGGTCAGAGCCTAGGCCATCCAGCTCACCCCAAGCAAAACTGCCCCCATCCCCTTTAAAGGAGAAGCCCACCCCCCTCTGCCCTCCACAAGAAAGTCAAAGGCCCACCCCTGTCAAAAATCCCCACCCCCATCACCCCCTGCCCTCCTTCCGTGACGTGCCTGGATCCCCATATGGTGCCCCATTCTGCGGAGTACCCAGCACTTGTGGGAGTTGGGTGGGGCCCTTTGTGGCCCATGACAATTGGGATTTTATGGACTGGCCATTGGCCCTATTTGCACTGTTTGGCTCAGTGAGCTTCTTATTAAAGTTTTTGTGTGGCCTGTGTTTGGGCTGCATGCAGTTACACCCTGGTGTTTGTTTTGATCTTTAATGGGTGTGGGGCTTTTGTATATACTATGGTCAAGTTGCATTAGCCTTCGGTCGGGTACGTACCTCTTGGTGTGGGGTGTATGACTTGTGCTGCTGGGAAGGGTTGGGGAGGCGTTGCCTGATGGGTGTAGTGGGTGGGTATGTAACTGTTCCCTTTCCTACCTTGTGTCGTAGGTTGTGGTACTTACTGTTGCCGTCTTCGTCGGCGGTCTCGGTTGTGTAGGTATATGGCAAGGAACAGGGCCGGCATGATCTGCAGCTCTCTATCCATGGCTGCCGCTGCACGTTCTGTGGGACTCCAGTACGTGGTTCCTTACATTTGGTTCATTTCCGCCTGGCTTTGTGTGGTGGTGGTTCCCGCCCCAGAACTGGCGGCGGAATGGTGGTTCATAATTTGATGGGCGGGTTGGGCCTTTCTGATGGCCTGTGGGCGGACTCTGCCGTCGTCGGCAGGACTCCTCTCCTGGCTGTGGGTAGTTCACGGGATGCGTGTGTTTCGTTTGAATCATTATTTAGCGGTCCGGACCGCTCCTCTGTTGGCGGTCTCTACCACCACTGGCAGCGTAGCAGAACGGACCGCCATGTTCGTAATGAGGGCCTAAAAGTCCGAATGTAGGAAGTTGACATGGGACCTCCCAGGCAGTGTATCCGAAGGGGGCTCCAAGGATGTCAGATCAAGATTCAGGTTTGCCCCGGTCGAAGGATTTTCATCTCGAAAAAACAACTAAGTCTGATGGTAAAAATCTCCACCAAGGGCTTCCGCCACGCGTATCTGAGGAAGAGTTCCAGGCGGTCGGATTGGACTGGCGACTTGGTCCCGCTGAAGAAAATCTCCAGAAAAACGACTAAGTCTAAGGTAAACTTTTGACGGAGACCTCTGTGGGCTGTAACCACGCAGGGCGCCATTGCGGTCAGCCTTAAACTTTGACTTTGCCCCAGTCGAGGTACGACAAGATGACCAGATTGACGCTATTCGTTTCTAAGTGCTAAAAAGCATTCATTCTTTAAAAATTCATATCTCCGGTTCCCTTTATCCGATTTTGTTCGTGTTGATGTCATTTTAAAGCAAAAAATATTTTCTATTTTTAGAAATTGCTTTTGGATTTTCAAGGTGTTTCCTGCATTTTATTTAATTACTGTTGTTATTATTGGAATGCTTCACACTTTTTCTCCTAAGTTAAACCGTGTCGCTCATTGCCCAGCTACCAAGGGTTCAGCTAGTTTTAATTTATTGAGACCTAACTGTTAGTGGCCTATTGCTAAGTGTAGGTACTTACCTGCCCTTACCAATAACCCATTTCCAACACACACAGCCAACTAATCAGAAACTTGTGGACACTTCACAGAGGCATGCATTGTCTTCATGTCCTTTAAGCAAATGGGAAGCCTTCTTCTGTGCACACTGGTCCAAAACCAGCCCACTCATATATGTGAAGAAATGGTGGGGCTACATAGGTCAGACACCTAATATATAAATGTTCCTCGAACTATGTCATTTTTGTTGCTAAGCAGTCTGAAAAGAATGTGAATGTTCTTTTGTGGCCTACTCAGACAAGGAATTAGAGTTCATCCTAAATCTCAGGGGGTTTGCCCAAAAGTTGGTCAGCTAACGTAATCAAATTAGACCAATTACCCTCATTTTATCTCCTGTGCTACTTTGTGAACAGAGTGACCTTGTGGTATGAAGGGTTGGGTAATTTAATCATGGTCAATCTTGCCACATTTTGAGGCAAGAGACTGGTCCTTCTGACTGTAACAACTAAATCAGATGAGTACATGCTCAGCAGACACTCTGGCTACCAGACAAGCCAGAAACTTCATTGCCAGACTGTTGAGCTCTGGCTATTGATGCATCTTTATATACCAAACGATCAATGGGTTTTTATACATGTAGACCTCTTTTGGGTCATCCAGATTGCCTTGGACCATTCTCTGAATGGTCATTAGTGTTGCCACTTGCTTGACCTCTTTTGCATTCACCTCTGCACTTGACTTAAGCCCAGCCACTTGAAGCAAAGCCATTGCAGAGGTTGGGTCCAGTCTTATGTTGCTGGTGTTGTTGTTGCTGGTATTGCAGGTGTTGGCTGCTGTGAGGCAACAGCACTCACCTCGCTGGATGAGGAAGGCGGCATGCCAGATGTTCTGCCCTGGCCTCTAAATTTCAGCCAGTCTCCTTCCAGGTCTCTTAATTGTTAAACAATCCATGTCTTGTATAGCGAAAGATCCCCTTCCAAAAAAGGAATGAAAGTGGCCAGTTTTTTTTTGTACCATAGATCACGTATCGAGGCACAGATGTACTGTTTGGAGGAGGCAATCTCGCTTTACAGCCTTGGATAAGTAGCCAAGTGAAGGATTGAGCACTCAACCAACTCATAAGCTTCTTCGCTCACACCGGCGAACCTTTGTGACACCTCTTTGAACTGGTTCTATAGCAGATGCAAAAATGAGATTGCTTAACTCATTGTACTGTCCTCCTTGCTGACTTCCCATGTGAAAACCTCAAAAGGAAATAGCATCTGTGTCAGGGATTTGCCTAGGCCCCATTTGTCGATCTCTATGGTCATGCTTTTCCTAGTTGCATAACCTCCTCTTTGATATAGTCAATGATTGGTCTGCACTGCTCAAACAGATGTTGCAACATGTAGTAAGTTGAGTTCTAATATGTTAGCACCTCACCTATGTTAGCACTGCTTTAACCAGTATTCTACTTGCATGCTGAATGATCAACAACTTCTTCCAGGCTTTAAAAGAATGACTGAAATGAGTACAGATTTTTCAGTATTGTGCTGACCATGTCTTCTTTTTTGAGAAAGACCACCACAATCAGGTTGAGGCAATGCACCAAAATGGGACACTGAAATATCCACCATTTGCCATGGCGTTGACTGTATTACTGCCATTGTCTGTGCCAACAAATCCAATTCTGAGACCTCTGGTGTCCTGCCATTGAAACCCCCTGCTGTTATAGTCTTCGAACATGCTTGCAGCTTTATGGGATTTCTCCATGATGACCCTCTCTAATGTTGCATGCTGCAGAAGGTCCTTGAAAACATTTTCAGTGCTGAGACCTTCAGATAGCTGTTACAGAGTGTATTGTTATACACATGTAATCAGTTGCTTGACAACTGGCCTGCATGTCTGTAGTCAGGTGAAAAGTACAAACAGCACCCTGCTGCAAAGCTTGTTCACCCAATTGGAGCACATTGTGATGGAGTGGTGGAAGAGCAACTCTGGCAAAATAGCTCTGGCTGGGAATCTTCCATTTCAGTCATATGGCCACAGTACATTCTAAAAATCGTACTTCTTCCACAAAATAAAAAGGGAGGAAGTCCAGTGCTAACATTTTAGACAGCCTACCATTGCACAAACATGCCATTGAGTGTTTCATAGGGCCCACTCTGCCTAAACATGCCTGCTTTTATGGTAGGATTGCTTTCTTTTGTGGTGTCACTGACAAAGGTGTCTTCTGGAGAGTGCCTGGATGGGGCAGACTCAATGTACATCTTGGAGGAATAACTGTATGCGGGAGTGTCTCCATCTGAGTCTTGTGCCATTTGGAGGTTGCTGATGCAGGTGATGCTGGTGTGCTGCTGGAGACAGCGCTGCTTTGTATAAAGCTGTCACCCTCTTCTTCCTCATCATCTACAATCACAACTGATTCCCCTTTCTCCTCACCACCACCAGCTATTTTTTAAGGTGCTCTTCTATCAGATTGTGTGTGTTTTTTCATGTAGGTTGCTTTGCCTCCAGTACCATAGTGTGCATCAGGTTTACTTCGATGAGTATTAGCGTGGCAAATGGAGCATATGGCAATGCTTTCCTTCTGCTTGGTAATTGTAAAGAAGTCCCAAATAGATCTTTTTTAGTGTGCCACGGCCAATGTCTGGATAAAAGGAGTTAGGTGTCTTTGTTGTTTGCCCCTCCACAGTGTGTACTTTAAATGAGGTGGTGGTGGATGCAGGTCTCAGCAGGGGCCTTACAATTATGGAAGCTTGTGGTAGTGGTGGGGGAAGCAGTGCCACATTCCTCTGAGCAGGTTGAATGGGGGGGTAATCTTGACATCCTCCGAGCTCGGTCCCATAGGGACAATAACTGGCTTGTCCTAATCACTGTTGCTTTGCAGAAATCTAAGGCATTCCTTCTCCCTTGTCTGTTGTGGTGGGTCTCAGACTCGGCTGGGGTATAGTCCATGTCCAGGTCATCAGAAGAGAGGCTTTGAGAAGATGGTGGATTACCCTTTCTTTTTCTTGCTGGAGATCAGGAAGCCAAAGTTTCATCAAGAGCCACATCTTTCTCAGTGTGAATCTTAGCCTCCTGTTCTGCTCCTATTTCAGAAACAACCTTTGGTACAGTTCCTGTTGTCCACTTTGTCAGGTCCTGCGATGATTTGGTACTTTGTGTCTGAGGTGAATCCAATTCCTACTCAGTGCCTGTCGCCATGATTGCAGTGGCTGCTTCACTGAGAGGCATTGCCTGGGGTTTAGCTTGGGGTGATCCTATTAATGTGGAAGTGTTGCTTACAGCTTGCTTTCAGGAGGATGGTCCGGCAGGCACACCACATTTCCTGAAAAAGGTAGAGGGAGAAATGTCAGTCGTGGCAACCTGCTTCTTCTTCTCCTCACTGGCCACTTGATTGGCAGGAACACCTTTCTTTAGTGCCACATTCAATTTCCGTTAGTTGGCACAAGCAGAAACAAGCAGAGGCAGACTGAGGTGGTGTGGTGTCACTTGTGCCAGCATTCTGTCTTGCACTACTGTTGGTCATGTCTCTTGTGCACATAAAAGAAAACAAACAAAAAACATTCAGCAAAATGTTGCATTTTTTCAGTTTGAATTATTCATACAGACAATATAATTTAGTGAGGTTGTCTCAAATAATTGAGAAAAGTGTAATAATTGAACATTCCAATCCAAATCATAAAATAATATTTAAATTAGAACAACGACAACAACATGCAGTTAGCTTTATCTTTCTCTAATGAGACATATGTGGCAGGCAGAAGGGTGCATGGAAAAATGAAATAATCTTTTAAAAAGTGAATGCTGGTGTGTACCTACAGACTAAGAGACCTCTGGCAAGCAGGGGGCACAGGCCAGGGAAAAATCTAATAATCCTCAAAAATGTGAATACAGTTGTGTGTCTTTAGCTTAAGAGACCTATGGCAGGCAGGGGGTGCAGGCCACGGAAAAATGGAATAATCCTAATGAAAAGTGAATGTTGATGTGCACCTATATGCCTAAGAGACCTATGGCAGGCAGTGAGTGCAGGCCAGGGAAAAATGAAATAATCCTTAAAAAAGTGAATGCTGGCCTACAAGACCTTTGGCAGCCTAGGGTGCAGGGAAAAAAATTAATTGGCGGTGTCTGAATAAGGACCATAAGAGACATATTGGGAGGCAAGGGAGTGCGGGGAAAATAGAAAAAAAGCATATAATGATTTATATAAACTGTGTACATACATAATACAATGATCCTCAAAAACATTAAACCGATATCAGGGAAAAAAGTTGAAAAAAAGTGATCAAAATGCAAAAAGACAAAGCCCTTTTCAATGCCCCTAGAAAATACTTTTTAAAACTGGAAAAAAATAATTTACCCCACAGGCTACATGTTTAAATACCAACAAGCAAGGAACACATGCAGGCATATGGCAAAAGCACACTGGCTGACTACTCAAAATGGCCAAAAGCCACATAGTCAAATAACAAGCAAGGAAGCATAGACAACAAAGAGCACATGAAGGCTTAAAACTACACAAAATGGTTGCCTGCCACATGGGCTATGCCACACACACAGACACACAAATAGCGGGCAGACAAAGAAGGCATGGCAAACAACAAAGAAATATACACTACAATTAATTCAGCAGTGCCAAAAACTAAAATTGTTAGCTATAAAACAATTTACAATAACCCACATGTCCCTGAGACATCAATTCAAAATATATTACCTCACCAAAGTAAAATAAAACATTTTGCAGAAAAAAAATTAAACACAAAAAAAAAACACATTTACATGATTTAATCCAATGCTACCCCTGGCCTAAATCATAAATATTTTAAAACAGCTGATATCACAGAAACAGTTGTTTCACATATCCAATGACTAGTACTGGCTAGATTGCCCATGGGCCGACTAAACCACATGGTAATATAAACTAAATAGTGTACATTTAACATACAGTGAGAAATGTACTTAATTGTGAAAAGGTTTTTAATTATAAAAGCTTAAAAATTAAATGCAAAAAATGCTAACCCCCCCCGCAACTTCAGGCCACCCACCACAACCACAACCAACATATTTTAAAAGTGACAATAGAAATATATACTGCAGCATGCCCTCTATCTAACAACAGTCTTATCCAAAACTTTTTTTAACTTAATTGTGATATCATGAAAACAAGGTCCCCAGCAAAATCCAATAGTATATTTGCAATAGGAATTGCAGAAAAAGAAAGTGATCCTTTTACCTCGAAATACAAATGAAAAGTGACCAGGAGATGGACAAAACCGTGGGAGGAGCCTTACAGGCAGGAAGAAAACGTTGGAGTCTTGGTGCACTTCCTTCCTGCTCAAAAAAAAGATGAGAGAAAAAAAAAAACTTTATGCACTAAAAAAACTACCTGAACCATCCTTTTTAGTAGAATATGAACTCCTAAAGGAGGTTATGAGTTGATTTAGCTGCTTCTCAAGTAGAAACTGTACTTGCAGGTGCTCACGATCACTGGGGTCATAAAATGGCACAAGAGGTCTCTGTGGGGACTGGACATCACACTAGAGGTCTGTGAATTTTGCTTGCACTCACAAGCATGTGATACAGGAGCTTTGCCTTCATATGAACACTGTGATCATATGAACACTGTGAGTTGTCAATGAGAAATTAATTCCAGTACGCACCAATTGGTGGAATTTGGCAGGAACTCTGCATTACACAACAAAAACAGAGTTACCAAATTCCGCCAGCTCTGCAAGTGGAATTAGATTTTCCACCCTAGCCTACAAATATTCAGATAAGGTTCTATTGGTTTTCATATATGTTGGGGTTGATAGTTGGAGTTGAAGTAGGCTACGCTATCATCATCAAAGTGGGTTCACATATTTCCTAACATCAGAAGTTAATATGTGCTAATTCTCTGTTCAAGTAAAGATTCTCTGTTGCATGTGTTTTGTATTTTGTTGCAATGTCTGCAACCTACTGTCTGTGAAGAAAATGTCTAGATAGTCAGAATGATTAGGTTTTCCATATATGTATTAATAATTAAGACACACCTACTTTGGCTCAGTGTATAGGTGGTAATCTGTTTTCTTGTGTCACTGTACCACTGGAGACTTCAAATGTTTAATTTTTAGAACGATCCAGATGTGTGAGATGTCTAATTGAATCAAATAGATGAGATGGCACCCAGCACTTTATTTATTTATTTATTCATGTATTTAATTAATTATTTATGCAGAGCAAACCTTTTGTGTGGGCTCATCATATCATTTGCTCAAGAAACAATCAACTGAAGGACAGACAGTGGGGCACCCAGCAGCATAATTAATATGTTTTACTGATTTTTTTTAAATGAAGAGTAATCAGCTGTCATAAGTGACAAGGAAAAATGTTCTAAAGCCATGCACTGTGCACTCTGAATTACCTCCCTATGCCATGAGTTTCCTTAGGGAGGACATTTGAGCAGAAGGAGAGGTCCACAGTGCAGAAACCTTGAAGGGAAGCAGGGAGAGATTATCTTCAATAAAACCTCAAGACCGGTCTGATAAAATGCCCAATAATCAAAGCAGACTGCATGTCAGTGAGTCATGGATGGACCTCAGAGACCAGGTATACTTGCAAAGCTCGGTCACAGATGAGCCTTGCTGTCCTGTTTTAAATTCTATGGAGCTTCCCTCAACCAACCTTCAGAGGTAGGAGTTATTTTTATAATCCGAGTTGGCATTTTTAGCTCAGCTTTCCTGTGGAATTAAAGTGAGTGCCCTAAAACGTGGAAAACAGTAGAAGCTACTGGCTCTCCTGATCAAAAGACAGTTCCTGGTCAAACAGATTTTTGTCGATCTCAGCTAGGTTAGGGATTTTTCTCACAACTACATACTCTCTTGCAAAATAAATCTGAATAAATAAAGACATACGATTCAAGCTACTGAGACTAAGCATATAAAAAAATAAATATCTCAAGCTTAAAATAGTTTATATTGGCCAATAGTTAATTTTGAATTACATAACAAGTAATGGGATTATTGCATGAAGCCTTTTTTTTAAAACAAATAAATGTTACAGACATATTTGATGTGATCCAAACCTGCAATCGCTAATAGTATGTTAATCTTGTTCAACCACTGGTTCCAAATTGTAATTAGGGCAACAGAAGCCTGGTAATAAACGAGGCATGGACCTAGAATCTGAGAGTTGTTAACCAGCACAATTGAGTAGTACCTTCATTATAAAACAATACCTTTTGGAAATACCACCAACAGTCCAGTGTATAGTGGCTAGTGCTAGATTTTTGTCTTGTTCTATATGACCTAGAAATATTAACAATCACTATATTCTAGCACACTAAGCCCAAATAGGCGCCCTTTGGACCCAACAATGTTTTCCTTGAATAGATAATATTATTTTGCTGCAAAGTTAGAACAATTTCCTTAGAAGGGGTGAATTAGAGGTCAAATGTTTATAGTGACTGATGTTTGTTTTCTATCTCATGCTTTGACTTAAAACAGTAACAATCGCTATATTTGAACCCACAAAACCTGAGTGAAACCCTTTAGGAACAACTAACATTTTCCTCTAATGAATTTAATTTCAGCTGCATGCTACTTATTTTCTTAGTTAGGACATTACAACAACGTCGTTGGAAGAGGTCTGCAGGGTTTGCTGTTGTCAAGATCAGTTAATGTTCTCCCTATACTTTTTTTTATTAATCCATATATTGACTGACTCTTTGTTACTCAGGCACTGCTGAGTGAAAACACAACACCAGAGTTCAAGTCTGTCATATTTTTACATGTCAGACTAACTCTTGCCTATATATTGCTCGGAATGGTATATCACATTCGTGCAATAAAAAACATTTTTTTTCACCTTCCCCTCAGCATCAGTGCTAAAACAGCCGATAAAGTAGAAGTTAATTTAAAAACCATTGAAAGTTTAGATAGGCACTGCTATATATTGCCAGCATAGTTTAGTAGACCTGTTTTCATTTGTAATAATAAACAACACATTCAAAATGCAAACATTTGATTTCACTCCATATTTTTATGATGTTGTTCACATATTATGTCAGTATTTTACTTCCTGCTGATAAATATTAGCAGCAGTAATGCATTACAACAGTTCACCCACCACCCATTTTCCCTGCATAGACCCTGATATTTCTAACTACTTCCTCTCATATTTCTAAATTTCAATAATGCTCAGCTATGTGCCTTCACCCTAAAGTATGCAGTTTTTCTAATGTTCTATGAAAGATTGCAAATCAAATATTGCTTACCATGGGTGACATAAAATAACATTGAGGATAGCGATTCCCAAATTGAAATTTTCTGCAAATTGCAATTAGAAAATTGCTCTTCCTAATGTATTAAACTTTTATTTTTCCAACGGTGATTCACATTGGGTGACAAATTGACCTTCCTCATGAATATTAATGAGATAGGTTTCAGTTTTGCAAGCCATTAGGAATGGGATCAGCAGACCACCATGCCTGTGATTGCTTATGCAACAGGATGAGTTTAAAAAAATTAAATTAAATGTTTAAAATACATTTTTTAACATTCTCGAAGGGAATGGGGACCCATGGAGACTGTTACAGTTTGTAAATGATTATGACTACCTTTCAGTCGTCAGTAAAATGTTAATGTTTTGCAACCATAATTCAGCTGCAAAACAATAATACATGCAGTAGCAAATCAGTATTTGAAAGGGATACCCTAAAGCCCCCCCTTCTAAATACAAATTCACATACCCAAACTGTAATTCTGTAGAATCAGTCTCATTTTTGTACTTTCCAAAGATCATGTTTGCATTTGCAAACAGTCTAATTCTATGAATTGGGCCATCTGCAACCTCAAAAATGCTTTGTACATCTGGCCCTAGATATTTGTATCAACTTCTTGTATAACTTTAGGTTAAAATATTATTAAGGTCACCAAATTCACACATAGAAAATCTTCAGTATAAACAAATATAATCAATATTTCTTTCAGGTTTGTTTCATGGCACTTTCTAAACACTACAAAAAAGACAAAAAATCCTGTGATTCAGTAGTCTTGTATAGGCAATGTATCATTATTGCTCATTTATTTTTAGAAATGTTGATATTACAAATTGGTAACTGTAACTTTCTTGAATTGCTACAAGGTTTTAGTTGTCATATAGCAGCAAGAAAGAAAGTACCAGTATTTATTGATTCATTTATGAATATATTTAACCAAATAAAACACACTATTGTAAAATTTACAATTCCTGAGTTGATAAATATACAGACTAAAAACATATCATCCATTTAAGCCTCCATGATATATTTTTTCTTTTCACCTGCATCACCTATCTTCCACTAAAAACCTCTCGTCTTCTTGGGAGGTTCAAAACACAGTGCCTGATTCACAAACTGCATGTTGTGGTATGTAAAAATAGTATTACAGTAATACTGCTCACCTCTCTCCCACATGGGTATTCAAGTACCTAAACGAGAAATGGTGTAGTGAGTAATTAGCTTTTCTTTTTTTTTTTTAGCTCATATGTACTAGGAATTTTGCAAGTTGTATTTTCTTAAGTGTTATACTTCAGGCTCTACAGCTCTGTCATCTACGGAAGCCTACAAATTCATCTAAACACTAAAGGAGATATATATGGATTAAGATTGAGTTTATCAGGAAAATTACAATCGACTTGTAACATACCTATACTCCATAGGAGGATCTTTGTGGCAGAACATACAGGATCATTGTAAAGCTACATGTAGTAACTTTAATGTTATAAACACAATCATCGGAGGCTCCACCTCCCATTGTAGTGGATAGACATGGGTGTAACTCTCCCCTCGGAATTGGTGAATAGAAAAAAGTGGAGCATTACATCAATGTGTAGTAGTAAATATACACAGGGTAAATATAAACATGTGTATTTTGGCCAACACATTCAGGGCTTTATTTAGAATTTGACTAAAGGGCTACTTCCTCATAAACATGTTGCGTGTCCACCAACTTAAAAGTGCATCATAGTCCATGGCACTCCAAATATGGTGGATGGGACATCTGCCATGCTTGTATCAGGGGTCCTGTTCCCAAACTTTAAATAAGTCCTTATTTTTTGGAGATTGTATGCCAGTGCTTTCAAGTGTCACTGAATTGAATGGCCCAGATTTGGAAGGAAATTCTTACTCCTAAATATAGCTACGGCATGATTACTCTGCTAGTACTCTCCTGGAAGAAATCTGGACACACTTCAAACTAATTAAACTAACTTTTCAATCTCTCATGCCTCCCTTGATGTACTGGGGGATAATAAGCTCTGGCTATATCACCATCAGATTCTATAATGGTTGCATCATCACCTCCCTGTTCATCATAGTTCACAGTGATTTTGTTTACCCAACTAACATTAGATGGCATACCCTTGATGTACCTTTCTTTAAAAACCTAACGTTTACTGCCCATGGTGTCACCATATGCTCTGACCATTTTTATCTCTCCACACAAATCCTGTCCTGCGCAGCCCCACCATTTGACCATATGTTACCTCTATGCAAAAAGGCATCCATGGAGTCATTTATGGTTAGACTTTTCAGTCTTCATGCCAAAATCATTAGAAGTACATATTGTGCACAATCACTGCCCCTGCATGGACGTTTTCACATTTTTCAGCAATTACAAGGAGATCATTTTGAGAGCAAGTATACGTCCATTGAACTCCAGGGTATAAAATCCATGAGACTCTATCACAAAACAAGAAGTCTCATAGAAACATCTTTGTTGAAAAAACTACACAAAGTATTAAACTATTTAGTTTTGTTTGCTAAAATAATATTAGATGGCCATCCTTCATGGATAATGCCACCTAATCCATCAATTAAAACTTTACAAGGTCAAAATTCCATGTGAATAACCTGCAGACCTAGGTGTTACACAATCAAAAGGAAATTGTATCTTTATAAAGTGGAACAGAAAGGAACACACTATTCTAAATGTTAGGGAGAATTTTCCAATTGAGGGAGTTAACCTTGAAGTGGGTTTAGCTTGAGCATATTATAAGGTTCTAATTTTTGGCCTGACGTATTGAAATTACCCAAAGTGATACTTTAATAGATCATCTTTGTTTTTAAACGTTTTCCTACACTTTTGCTATTATAAAATGATTTGATCATGCAAGTGAAATTTTTAAAATTACAGATTCCATAGTCACCAGTTTGTGATTTCATACCACAATGAAATTCAAGAAAAAAGAGAATTAACGGCTGCTACTTACAGATTAGATAAATCACATTGTGCCAAGTTAAACACTTTTGATTATATTAGAGTAACAACTGTGCCAAATAAGGAACAACAGTAGTTATAATAATTTTAATAGAAAATTAAGTTAGTTGGTTTTACATACATTTACTTAGAGGGAGTCTGAATTTGAGGAGCTGTGATAAGAAGGTGACAAGTGCTTACTAGTAATGATCATACATGCAGTTTCTACACAATATCTGAAGCATAGGCAATGACCCAAATAATAGCACAATAGACCTAGTCTTCATTTGCTATAATTTGCAAATTTAACACCTCCCTGTGACATACATTTAGCTGGTTAGCAAACACATGTAAGAACAAATACAATCAAAACAGTGCCACGTGAGGTGCTGCATAGCTATTCAGTATTATCAATATTTTTACTCATACTCTAAATGGTGTGAAGGTTTCCAGCTCTTAGATTTTCTTTCTGCAACTCTCTTTTGAATAGTCACTGATCATCTGTTCTGCAAGCACCTGATGTCTCATGCCTTCAACTGCTTTTCTTCCTTGAACAGTTATACAACACTGAAGGAAATTGAAAGAATTCCCCACACTATTTCAAATATTTTAAATTCTCACAGAAATGTTTTATTATTTATTATTTTAAGTAATTATGTATTTAACTGAAGATTCATTTAGAGTTAACCAGGCTCAAATGGGTATTAAAGTCCTGAAAAATGTCATCAAGCAAATGCAGATGCAAAAACAGTAAAACTATACCTACTGTTTGGAGATATAAATTGATACCACGAAACAAGTTTACAGTAAATTTAAGATACAAATTTATAAGCAGTAGATCAAATGTCAGTATCATTTTACAATTTGACACAGGTTCATTTATAACTGGGCTCTGAGAGAAACTTAAACGTGTAACATAAATGACTGACCTTTCAGGGTCTTTTAAAGAGGCCTTCCTTAGGAAAATAAACTCCAGGAATATCTTGCTTTAAAGCATTACTTTAAACCAGTGGCATAATGAAACTTGAGGGGGCCCCATACCCCTTGGACCCAGTCAGAGGCCTGCTGCCCATGCACAGCATACTGTGCTGAGGGGACCCCTGGAGCTTGGGGGCCTCCCCACACCACGGGCTGCAGGGGCACCGCAGCTTTAAACCTCTCACATTGCTAGAATGAGAGCCATGCCAAGCCTCTACTTTCTTGACTGAGCTGTAAGGACTTTTTCTTGTGACTGTGAATTGCTGTTGATAATTGTAAAGTCTAGGCATCCATCTGGGTTATGCACTACTTCTGCTGACTGGTAACTACTGTACGGGAGGACAAATTGGAGAGTGGATGAATAAGGGCTCTGTGTGTCTTAATGATATCAGAACACCACAGTACTTTTTCATAACATGCATCTCAGAAAAGTGAACCACCAATAGGGGAATCTTCCACCTGCTTACAGAAACCTGTTTACCATAAAAACAATGTGGGAGTTAGTGTGATAAGAGTTCTGCGCCCCAAGGAATGAGGTTTACAAGAATGCCCACAGATAAAAGGGAGGAAATGTGACTAAGGAAACTATCTAGGTCTTTGCTTAAATAAAAACCCTGTTCATTCATGAAATGAATACAACCAACCACAATTCGGGGAGCCTTTTAAAGAATAGGTTTGTTTTCACTGGGATTCAATGAGAGAATTATCTGTTGTAGATAAAAGTCAACAGAACCCCATAGAAGATGGTACACAAAGAGTAAGCCTCGAAATGAATGAGGTATTGTACCAAACCAATTACTCAAGTTCATGTTTGCATAAGAAGAAGGAACAAGAATTGTGGACTCTCTCAGGGACCAAAATGTGAAGGGAATCAGAAGGTACCAGAAATATAATACCTTCCCCCTATTGAAGGGTTATACTGGAACAAACATAAAAACATCCTATAAAAAAGCATGAGCAGAATCAAGTTTTTTGTGACAAAAGGAGGGCTGAATGAGGATCAAAATAATTTAGTGATTTATAATTATAGCCATCAATTCTGTGCAATAAGTTTGAAACAGTGTTCACCGTGTTCACTGACAGTACATTGTCTGTAACTGATCTAATGTGAATTCACCAATGATGTTGGCTGTTTTTGAACATATACATGTAAGGTGAGTCGATACAAACTATTTTTCACTATATCAAAATGGGCACATGGTAGTTCATTCATATAATCACAAACACAGGATTAAAATTGGTTCCCAGGGTTTTGTCAGACTTACTTTATGAGCTGTAAGTTAAATTGTGAAGCGCAAAGCTCACTGATCTCCATTTTGGTAATAAAGTGAGTGCCCCTCTCCTCTTTACTAAAAGAGAGCTATCAACTATGCCAAGTGCCAAATAACTTTTTGCAAGGCCCTTCAGGTCTCCACACAGTTCTCAAGCAGTAGGTCCAGTTCTCTACTATGCTACTGTCCATAAGGTGCCATTTTTGCAGGATTCGCTGTCCATGGGGTGGAGGTGACTTTTGGACAGTTCTTGGGGTAACCTGTGTCATTTTTGTAGCACATCCTGTTTGCATCACTACAAATTGTCCCACAGTGCAGTGTTCTGAGAATCTCTCTGCCCCTGAAGGGAGCTTGTGTGCCAGTCAGGAGTGTGTTTAGAGGAATGAGCAGTCCACTCCTCCGCTACACCAACTGGTTTTGGGATCAGTTCCCCTTCATTGGGCAGGAGCCCAAACTGGCAACGGACAATAGCTTATCTTCCCCAGCTCTCGATTTACACTTACATATGAATGGGCAGACCACACTCTTGTGTCTTTCAAGTTAAAATTCATGAACACTTCTCAGCTGCCCTTCCTGAGCTGATATAGGCCATTTACCTCACACTCAGATCTTCCTGTGAAAATACGTAAGCAATTGTTTCTTCTGTGGTAGCAATTTTCACACCTTATTAAGGGAAATAATAGCCAAAGCAGAGTCAAACAGGTACAGTGTATCGTTTTGAGAGTCACCTTTTCTAATTATTTACTAAACATATGACTCCATCAATGAATCACATTTAATAAATGATAAAATTAGTGATTGCTCTGTAGCCTCTTCCAAATCAAAGTAAGCAGACTTAGGTCCCGATTTAGGTCTTGGGGGAAGGAATATTCTGTCAAAAACATGATGGATATCCCGTCCACCATATTACGATCCCCATAGGATATAATGGAATCGTAATACTTCAGAAGGGATATCCGTCACGTTTGTAATGGACTGTTTCTCTTTGCCAAGACCTAAATCAGGTCCTTGTTATTTTATCTCAATGTTAATGTTTCTCTTACGACAGCTACAGCAATAGCAGTGTAAATAGCTGTTGGGGTACAGGCCAACATTAGATTCTTTCATGTGCCACTTTTGAATACTATTGATAGTATTGTTACAAATAAACAGGCTAACCCAATATTCCCCACAGAACTAGGTAATCTAAACTGTAAAGCACACAAAGTTCATGAGGAATAATTTGCATACAAATTTGTCAGCAATACTAAACACTATTAATGTTGTAGTTAACCACAGACTAAATTCCATAAATGAATAACACCTTTCAACAGCGTGTAATTTGTATCTGGGAAAATGAAGAATGTCTATATATTCACTAATAATATATACATCATACTGCTGGAATCCCTTTTGAGTGATGTTTTGATTGTTTCAAAGACTTCAGATAGGACTCAAACCTTTTGTGGTTGGACAGTCAGGAGGGTTGGTGCTCTCCTTCTGTCCTTTGGATGTAAAGGGATTGTGGACAAGATGTCTCACCAGTGCATTTGGATAAAAACACAAACAAATCTCTTTGTTGATTTGCTATGTTGATGTATATTTTATTAGTAAATATATATAAAAATTCTTCATTTTCCCAGAAACAAATTACACACTGTTTGAAGATTCATTCATTTATGGAAGTTAATTTATGATTAATTACAAAATTAATAGTTGAAATATTTGTATGCTATCCAGGAACATTGTGTACTTTTGAATACTAGGCACCATACCCTGTGTGCTATAAAGGCCTATGTAGGAGAGCATTATTTAATATTTGAAAGTATGGTTTTTCCTTGTCAAACAGGGTTAGTGTGACCACTTTTTCTTCAGGTTTAAGAGCTGCAGAAGTCAGGCTACATTGGGAAGCCAGAAGCAATGTTTTCTTTAACACTTCAGTGGATGGCATAATAAGTGCTTCAGTCCACTGTTGGCATTTAAATCTTCGTGCCTCTATTGTATTTCTCTATTGTGTATCATTACCTTACTGTGAAGGTAAATAGGTCAATAGGGTATTATTTAACTTTGCCATGTTTAATGGGCCTGGACAGATACACTGGGTTCTGAACAGCAGTTACCCTGAGTGCAGAGATCAAAAAGTACCAATGCCAGTCATCAAAATATGGGGGTGATTATGCAAAAAGAGCCTCTTTCTCAAATTCTAAAACATCTTAGTCCAATACCAGCATTAACAAATATAGTCATCATAACTTAAATCTTGCTAGAAAGAGTAAAAGGTGAAAAGAAGCTGTTGTTTATATTTATATCTACCAGTGGTAATCGAACCACACTAAATGTAAAGGCATTGCATGATAATTGATTACTAGATCGGCTTTGTAACACAACGGCAATGTATCAGTAGAACTTATTACATCATCAGTCTTGAATCATCGGACACACCTTGTCCGATGACACACCTTGTCCTGCAAATAAATATGGTCCTACACTCCTGCAGCTACTATGAAGACTCATGTTGTTGTATCCGAATAAAGGCTCTGTCAGACTTCTATCAGTGGTCTGCATAAAACCTGCCAGCACAGTTGATTTCGATTTATCAAATAAAAATCTGAGTTTTAATCAATAAATGCTATAGAGAGTAGGAGCCTGTTGAAATTAACAAATTTTGAGGAAATCTATATGCGCAATCCCGCATCCACCATGCCAGTGACCTCTCTGAATCATGGTTGGTTATTAGAAATGATGGTTTCTGGGGCAATCCAATGCTGGACGCAGTTCAGCAATACTTACTTGCTAGAAACAACTAGCAGAGAAAAAAGTTGATACATGGCATGGTTGTTTAGTGAGTCCTTTATGTGTAACAGAACAATCATAGCAGCCTGACCTAATCAGGGAGTAAATACAGCATTAAGAAACCTAGGGAGAACTGATGCCAATGTTTTCAGCACAGCTTTAAACAAATCCATGTGCTCAAGGTTAGTGCTAGGTGCTTTTATTTGGTTTATGACTTGCATTAGTAACAGCATTCAAAATGAATCAAAGAATCAATGCAACGTAAATTAGGTGAATTTTTGCTTCTAAAATCTTTTTTCACACTCCTATCAATGCTCCACTAATGATGACTTCTCCTAAATGTGATTAGTGCTCTCAGAACATCAAAACTTTGTTTATGTTGCATCAATGATGATATTGTATATTATAGGGATTTGTTTCCAAGTGCAAATTATAGTTCTAGAAGTGTTTCCAAGCTATTTGCACCAAGGGCGATTTGAAACAATAATGTAATTTTGTCCTTTATTGCGATTATGCTCTGACTTGCAATATAACAATGCTGCTTTATTTTTGCCCACCTAAATCTGATTTTGGATGTTTTGAATTTTGAGTATTAGAGTTTCTAGAAATGTCCATGCTAATGCTTATGTTGTTCTAAAGCCATTTAGCACCTCATTTTGAAGTCAAGTAAATTAGATTACATGGTGATGCACACCTTTTACACCTGATATCTTACTATAATATTTTTTCTCAATGAATGTACTGAATAATTTTACTCCTAAATGTCATATCAGACATCTTTTGACTTTGCTCCACAGTGATTTAAGCCAATTTGCTTGTGCACCTTATATGATGTTTGCTTCAAATACATGTTTTCCAATTTAAATATGTTTCCACACTCCTGTTGAGGCTACACCAAGGTACTCTTGCAACTTTGCCTTTTGTATTCTTTTGTGCTTGGCATGTGTGAACACTTTTTATTTTGTGCCCGTTTGCTTTCTCTGGCTCTTGTGCCCTTTGTTCTGTTTTGCTTTAATGCCTACCTGTCTTCTGTGCTCGCTTGTCTTTTGTGTTCATTTGTATGTCTTTTTTTGCTCTTATCCTTTTTTGTGCTCTTTTCTGCTTTAGTGCTCTTTTTGTTGCCCACAGTCTTCTGTGCCTGTTTCATTGCTCAGCTCAGTCTTTTGTGCCCATTTTGTGCTCTTTTCTAGTAGTTTGTGCCTGTATTTGTGTTTCATTACCTTTCTGCTCCTTCTGCTTTTGCTTCTTTTGTCTCTGCGACTTCTCCCTTGCATGCCCTCCACGTCCCCCCTTCTGTGCTTTCCCTCTCCCTCACCCCTCCTTCGCTGTTCTCCAGTGTGCCTTCTCCAGCTGTGGTTTCCCACCCCTCCCTGGCCCTGCCCCCTGCACTCCTCCCCCTCGTAGGGCCTAATTAGTAGCATTTGTTGTGAAACCCTATTGGCCAGGTACCTAGGCGCCATCTCCCACTTACTTTGGACTTGTCCTCCGATCAGTCTAAAGCCCTTCAGACTCAGGCATCTGCCACAAAGCCCCAACTCACCGTTCTTTGCCTCTCCCCCTCTCCATCTGCCTTTACTCTGCTCTCACTCACTCCTCCACATTCTCACTTTGCTCTTTGCCTTTTGTGCTCTTTTTTATTGGTGTCTGTGCCGGCTTTGTCTTTTGTGTGTGCTTGCCTTCTCTTGCCCTAGTGCTCCTTGTGCTTTTTTTTCTTCAGTGTCTGTTTGTCTTTTGTGCTTGTTTGTTTTTGGTGTCCATTTGTTTGTCTTTTGGGATCCAGTATTCGCCTGTGCTTTTTCTCATTTAGGTTCAATTTTTTATGCCCATTTGTCTTTTGTGCCAGTTTCATTGCTCAGCCTAGTCTTCTGTAACTGTTTTTGTGCTCTTTCCTAGTCTTTTCTGCCTGTATTTGTGCCTATTTTTGTTGCCTTTCTGCTTTTTCTGCTTTTTCCTCTCTTGTCTCCCTCGATTCTCCTCTCTCTTCAGTTACACCCCATTTTCCCCTTCCTGTGTTTTCCTGCCTCCCCTTCTCCTTACCTGTTCTACTGCATGCCTTTTACAGCTGTGGTCTCCTACCACTCACTGCCTCATCCATGGCACTCTTCTACCACATACGTCCTACTTAATGGCAGCCACTGCACAACCCCACTGAGAAGGTGCCTATGACCAGCTGCCACTTACCTTTGACTGGTCCTCAAAGAGTCTAACGTCTTTTGACCAGGCATAACTAGCAGACTTGACTATGGAAAAGCACTCTACTCCAGCAACTCCAACCAACTCATACAGACTCCCGACCATCCAAAACCTGCCACCTGATTCATCCCACATATCCCCAGAAACGCTTTTGTTACTCTCTACCTCACTGACCTACACTGGCTCAAATTCCAGCTGCTCACACACTCCTACAAAATCCTCCAAAACACAGGACCAGTGTACCTTAACAGTCGACTTCAACTCTTCCAACCTTCCAGATGCTGCTCTACACCTCTCTCTTCCTTACATTAGTCCCTCACATCCGCAGAAGCAAGTCATGAGGGCGCATCTTTTCCTTCATTGGTGCCAAAAACTGAAATAATCTTCCTCAGCATTTAGTACTGCCATTCCACTTTTCAATTTCTGCAAGATACTGAAGACCTGGCTATTCAGCTAAGAACATCCAGGCCTCTGCTCCTGCTAAAATGCCTGGATACCTATTTGGTGATAAGCTGCACAATACAAATCTCCATCATCCATTGCATAGATGGAAATTTTGCACCTGGAACTGATGCTGCCCTCAATCGTGTTTTTGCTCCTACCAGTGAATTTTTCTCCTAAAATTGTTTCTACCATCCTGCTGATACACCAGTGGTTATTTTGCATCTCACTGTGCTACCAACCAAATAAGAAGTGATGTTATACAGATACACACCTTTTATACCTAATGTAATGTAATAGCTGCATTTTTCTATATTGAACAAACACCTAGTAATGGCATAATGTGGCCACTCCATTCTCACGCTTCTTATCTTGATCAACAGCCAACACATTTGAGCTAAATATGACAATACAACCCAAAGCAAGATAGCTTTATATCATATCAGACTACTGTCAACAGGTAACAATATCTCAAGTATGCTATTTTTGCTTGGCCCATCCATAATTAATCTTCAATGCTATTTATACAAAATAGTACAACCAACATATTGTGTGGCTAAATATTGAGCCAAGAACATTGAGGTTAAGAGTATGGTGAAAGTTATTTTCTATAATTAAGCAAAGTTTTACTATAAATAACTTCACATTATATACCTTGATGATGGATATATCTTCAAAGTGCGTAAATGTGGAGTTAAGAATAGTAAATTTATACTTACCTGCATTCACTAATCTTCTTGATAGTTAGGTCCTCAATATTTTGGCACAATATTCTGTCCACAGTGATCCCTTTGAACAGTACGGACACTAACCTATGATAGTCACCCAGAAATGTAACCAGTGACTAGTACACATAGTCAGGCTCAGTTCCTTCAAAACTGGCCTTCTTTCTAAAAATAAGACTATGACATCCGTGACCAATTCACTAAACTTTATCTTCTTAGTTTCAAAGAAAACTAAACATTCCTTAAAAAAAAAAAAAAAACCTTACCATGCCAGGTTAATATAACTAAAAATGTGAGATAGGCATCACTGCGTATGAAAAGAGGATGATTATGACCCAGTCCTCAGGTGTCAACCTCCATATCTTCACCACATTGCTTAGTAACAAGAAGGCTCTAAAAGCTTCTAACATGACTGGGGGCATTAACACTGATACCATTCTGACCACCTCCAGCACATACAGCCCTATCAGTGCACCCTCTTTTACTTCTCAAACTCTTCATTATTATGCACACACCAGCTGCAAATAGTTAATTACAACCAGTATTAAACCAGAACAAAAATGTAATATTGAGTCTCCAAAAAAACCTGCTTACCATTATACCTAAGTTGAATTCACATTGTACCTCTCCCTAGCTCCTATTATTCATTTGCCTGGTAAACTTCCTACATTTTCGTCTGCTTGTTTACCATTTTGCCATTTTACCTAGGTAACACATCCTACTCGTAAGACATTACTTTCCAACTACTTGCACACAGTCAAGATATTCTGGTATACGCTGAAATGTACCTACTACTCTGCCCAGGCATCGTGGTTCTTTCTCATTTCGATTGAAGATTTCAGGATTCATTTGTAAATCTGGTAGTTAGTATTGTTTTAAAAAACTATCAGATATTCATTAACTGCTATTTCACTATTTTGGTGATTCATCAAATTGTAGAGTCATTAACTGGGCCTGTTAGTTTTTGAGATAAAGAGTGCATATCTTAGTTTTGCACTTCTCTCACCTGTCTAAAACTTGGGCCCGTATTTATACTTTTTTAGTGCTGCATTTGCATAATTTTTTGATGCAAAGGCAGTGCAAAATTTCAAAATACAATTATATTTTGTCAGGTTGCACCGCTTTTGCATAAAATAATTACACAAATGCTGCGCTAAAAAGGTATAAATATGGGCCTTAAATCTTTAGCAATTCAGACCAACACTACTTGCTTAACTGTGTACATTAAATCTTGAATAACTCATCCTCAAGTGTTTGAAAACGGTGATTTATTTCTAAGAAATATTTTCTGGCATGTTCTTTTAGTTCTTTACCTGCTTTAAAATATTATACACAGCATAACCATAGTGCATGTATTTTTAAAGTCTCCTTAATAAAGCTCTGGCGAAGCAATATGTTTTTTTTCTGACTGGCAGTTTTCTCTCATTTTATGTTTCTTTATTTGGGGCAGATTTAAGAGCCCCTAGCGCCTTGTAGGACCACATTAGCATCATTTTTTTACGCTAATGTAGCCCAGCAAGACCAAAATCGCCATGCCAAATTTAAAAAGTGGCGTAATGCATGCATTGTGGCACTTTGTAACCTTTTTATGCTACATTAAGACTGTGCCAGGCATAATGTATGCAAAAGGGGCGTTCTACCATTAGGTGGGCAAAACAAATGCCACAAAGAAATCAAATAGATTTCTTTGCATCATTTGTTTTGGCACTTTGATGGCCTACTCAGAGCAGGCGATAAAAGAAGGCACACCGTTGTTGACAATGGGCCTCTATGCACTTTGTATGGCTTGGCATCAACATTTTTTAAGTTAATCCTGCAAAGCCCGTATCTAGCGTAACAAATTCTGACGCTAGTTCCCTAACTACCGCCATGGCGTGCCGTACCTTATATACGGCACACACATGGTGGCATTAGGGGGCCACTGAGGGGTGCAAGAAAAGTGGCATTGCACTGGGTCCAGCCCCACTTTTCTTAATTCTGACCCTTTGTGTTTTTATAATGGTGTGATTCTCTCTTTATTTCCTATATGTCTTCGTTTCTCTTTTCATAAGTATGTTGAATTTTTTCTCTCTCTGTCTCACTATGTCTATCTTATTATTTCTCTCTTTTTGTCAATTTTCTTCCCTTCACTTTCTCCCCCTCTCTTTTTTTTTTACTTTTTCTCAATTATTCGCACCCTTTCATAACTATTTCTTCTTTTGGCAGATTATGAATTCACCCTTTTAACACTGAGCTTTTCTTTAGTGTATTACTCGCAGTTTTATTTACTCTCCTTCACTATGTTAATCTATCAAGCTCGACCTCTGTTTTCAAATCATATGTAATCCTCAAAACGTATACGTACAAGAACGGAAGCAATATGGCTTCAGAAAAATAAATACACTTTTATCAAAGATCGTAAAATGAACAGGAGCCTGTATTTAGTTGCAAGGGAAAGAACCGTGTTACATCCTTTCAATTAATTGCTACATTTGCTGCTCTTCCATGTGTAACTGTTGCAATTGGAATAAACACGTTATGTTTACTTTGCCTCTTTCGCTGAACTCATCTAATTCATTCTACTGTTTTTAGAGCATGATGAATGGAGTAATTGGCTTCAAATTCCATTAAACGGTATGTTTTTGTGAGTTTGACAATCAGCATCACTTTTTCTTGCTGCCATTATGTTCATTGGTTTTAATCCACTAAAATGATGTCTGCCATGCTGTAACTCCTCTGACGCATAACGCCTTTACGTGTTTACAATATGATTTGCATAATGTAATAGTCAACATACTGCAAATATTTACATATTTGCACGTTTTAAAGCCTCGTATATTTTGAGGGCACGTAGTTGGGGAACTGTTTCAGACGTGTGTACTGTACATGCATTCAGCCTGGCGCTTTATTGTCTCGCAATTAAAGCTTTTAAAGTCCCTTTCTGAGACACAAAGGAAAGCACACAGTTGACATCAAAGAGGAGACATACTGCTGACTAGTAATTATGGTAGATTAATGTTTCCCAATCTCCTCCCATTTACAAGTCTTCCTGCGATTTCCTCAACATGTACTTACAGTGATCAACACCTTTGCATAAAGTATCTTAACTTCCGAAGAAACCTCACTGGATTCTAATTTTGCAAATCAAAATGCTACTTTTGAATCAAAATGCTGTAATCACATGGATAGAGCATCCTGAAATGTGTTGGGTTTTTAAAATACATGCACTTATTTGCTTTACCAGTGTTCCTAGTGTGAGCTGTGGGTTTCCACCAGATGTGGAGCCAGGCACGTGAAGATTTACAAGATGACCACAGCTGCTTGGTTTTAAAATCTGCACATGGATTTTTAAACAATAGCTTTATATTTGAAATAACACCAAATCAGACAGAGGTCAGATAAAGGTCTTATTGGCAAACTTGTAAAAATCCAAGTCTATTTAACCCGACTCTCAAAGAATGTTCTAAATTAGAAACTTGCAGTTTTCCAGACACCAAATTATTCCATGTAAGTCACAAAATGGCTGCATTTATATATGCTGCATGTTTTGAGAATGGCAACTAATTGTTTATATTCAATAGACTGTGTCTACCCAGATGATTTAAATTGTTGAGAAATGTAGACGAAACGTGTGCGAAGTGCAATTATTCTTGGCACAGAAAAGGGTAGGATGGAAAAAAATAGAAATAATATGGATTAAAACGCTCTGGTTTTAAAAGAGGATCCTAGTAACTGCAGGTATTTTGGGGAAATCGGAGTGAATGCACAGATGTACTCCAATAAACTCAGACCAGACAGGGGACGTGCTCGTTTTAGACCGTATAACCAGAAGGTGAAAATGCACTTGTACGTCAGTAAATAGATTTGAGGAAGGTTGTTAATCGTCCTTCGTCCAAAATTAATCTAAATTTGGTGAAAGGTTGTCGACAATTGTAACATCAGATTATGCAATTATGCATACAAGAAAGAACATATGTACTATTAGAGCAATGGTAAAACTAGGTGTAAATACATTATTGATCTCTTTCTGATAAGACCAGTAAAGTGATGTGGTAATTTTGCATCGACCATGAGTGACTTCATGGGGCAAAGACTAGCAGTGATTAGTTTGCAGAAGAATATGTACATTTCTTTACAAAGCCATGCATGACCACAGAAATCAGGCCTAACGTGGCTTTGTAAATTACAAATGATTCTTTCTATTGCTCTGTGTCACCTTGCATGACATAAGGCCTAAAGAAAGTCTTAGCAAATCTAGGGCCTAGTTTTGAGTGCTATTGTTCATTTGAAGCCAAATCATGACTATCACCTTGATCAAAATGAGTAGCTAGGTTGTTTTGCAATATATACTGGGAAACAGAAAAATATAAAATAAAACAAGAAATTTGACAGCTTCCACCAAGTCAGAGCAAACACAACTCCACTCCCAACAAGAGAGGGGTATCAAACAGTGGAGCAGAGGTTTCCTCTGTTTCCCTGCCTGCAGAGATACAGGCAGAGAAACAGGAAATGATTGCTCTCAAGGACAGGGAGCAGCATGTTTAGCAGCTCCCTGTCTGTGAGAGCAATGTTGGCTCCCACCCTGTTGGGTTTTCCAGGGTCTTGAGGCTCCCCCTGCAGTCCCATTGCACACTGAGTGCCCTGGGGGGCACCCAGGCAAGATGGCTGGGCCCCAGGATATGAGGTTCCTGGGGCCAACATCAGCCTGGGGAGTGGGGCTGTGCAACCCCTCTATTTATTTAAGGCCAGGCCCTTGGGGATAGAGTCCCCTATGCCAAAACAGGCCAGGGAGCAGAGCCACGTGACTTCCCTCCCCCATTGAACAGAGGTTGGCCCCAGGAGATGGGGTACCCAGGCCCAAAATCTGCTAGGGGAAGGGGGCCACCTTGCCCCCCCCAGAGTCAGTGGGTCTCCCTTTTAATTGCTAAAAGTATGCACATGTGCAAATCACCTGGAAGCTGCACCCACTTACCCCTTCTCTGTCCTCCTTAGTAGTATGCATGTCTTCCTCACTTTGTCAGGATGATAGACAACTTCCCAAAGGGCCTTCAAGTGCATTTTCAGCCGATTTTGATGACATGTTCTTGATGCTGAGGAATATGAGGACATCTCTATAGAACAAAGCAGCACTTACTCCATATAGATAAGAGGAAAGACCCTGGTTTGGTGGGGATTTAAATCTTTGTAGACTCATTAGCCTCTCTATATGAAGATTCAATTTATCAGAGAATTCTACAAAAACAGACAACATGAACAATCATGTTGCCAAAATGCACATATGTTCACTGGTGACATTTCCTTGTGCCCCATTATGCAGCCGCAGTGTAGAATACTTACTGGACATTTACCAAAGGAGGCAAAAAGAACTCCACTTGGTTAGATATTTCATGCAAAGCTGTAGAAGCTTGTTGGATGAAAAGGCAGGTGAGCTTCCTTTGTGGCAGAGTCACTCACACAGCTGCTGACACACTTATACAGACACTCACAGACACACTCAGACACTCTTGCGCCCACCCACAGACCAACTCAAAGACTCACGCACCCACTAACAGACCCACTCCGACACTCCCACTCCCACTCACAGACCCACTTACACACTCAAACACTCACTCACAGATCCACTCACACACTCATGCACCCCCTCACAGACCTACTCAGACATTCACACACCCACTCACAGACCCAGCACTCACCCACCCACTCACAGAGACACTCTCACATCAACTGTCAAACCCAGAGGTACCCTCTTACACCTACTCTCACACCCAGACAGACACTCTCACATCTACTCACATCCACATAGAGACTCTCATACCCACTCTCACAACCAGTCACTCTCAAAACCTACTCTCACAACCAGGGACTCCCTCTCACACCTATTCTTGCACCCAGAGAGACAGGTCTAGCAGCCAACACTCGCCACCCAGCCAAAGGCCATGCACAGCACAGGGACTGTCTTGGGTTGGGTGGTTTTGTGGGGTTGCTTCACAGTGCCTGGCTGCAGGTCAATCCCTGCAGCTGACCTGCAGCCAACCCCCAGCGCATGGCCAAAAGGCTGTGCACTACAGTTGTTGGATTAACATATAGTAATGAAAATAACTTTAAGGTAAAAAAAAAAACTGTAGAAATTGACTTAAAAAACCAAAGGTTACAGAGACTTAATAGTTAGGAAATAGAATTTTTTTTAAATATAGAAATTCACTCAAAACTCAAAGGTTACTGGGACGTTATAGTTTGGTTCTGAATTTATTCTCATGAAACCAGAGAAATTCAGCAGTTATAGTTATAGTTATTTCAAGTAACAATAACTTGCAGCCTATGGTAACTAGCACTGCTAATTACCACAGACATTATAGCACTCATGACAACTTTTATAATGTCAATTTATAATGTCAATAAAAATATCAATCAAACGTTAGAAGTCAGAATATTGATGATAAAAGTGTGCATTGCTGGGGCATGAGTTATACTGATCTTAGGCCGAGCGTTACTGTTACATGAAATAACTGTAACTATAACTGCTGGATTACTCTGGTTTTGTGCGAGTAAATTCAAAACCTAACTAAAACGTCCCGGTAACCTTTGTGTTTTTTTAAGAGGATATATATATATATATGTATTATACAGTAAACTGAACTTGTAATGGCATCTTGTTAGATTGGTACGCTGCTCAGAGTCATGTTCCAAAACAGAAATCAATTGTGCCTTATACACTGTATTTGCATTTACATAGTATGTAACCCATTTGTTAAACTGTCACACACCATTTGATAATTGATGTGATAATAACATGTTTGCAATGAAAATGCCAATGTAACCCAACCCATTACAAATTTAATTTAATTTAATTTTAAAATCAATTTACCTGATATTAGAATATATTTGACTTACAATGAACGCCTTTGGAGCCAGGATTACGATCTAGCTATAAATTAGAGTAGAAAAACACAAAATCTTGTGGCTGCAATGCCAAACATGGCAGCCGCTCTTTGCTGTTTGCCGAGAAACTATTTTTATACCATTGTCCCAGGGTCACATCCAGCTTATGTTGCTGATTATGGTAGGGATAGTCCCTCCGCACTGGAGAAGGCCTCCTACTTCCACAAGGGACTTCTCGAAGACAAGCATGAAAGCTGGTGAGGATGGTAACACTAGGCCACTTAGAGTGACAGCGAAGGGGAGAATGGGCTCACCCATCAGATCATCAAGAGGGTTAGGAGACCAGAGATTAACAACCACATGAAGACAAAACTGGGAGGACAATGGTGGGATGTGTGGAGAGGCTGCATGGAAGGCAGCCGGCCCTAGGCACCACTTGCCTTAGTCACTTGAGCCATACTTTGCCAAGTACCTACCAGAAGGATTGTCCCATGAGGTGATGTCCAAGGGAGGCACTTGTTGAGGCATATTTGTGGGTGTCTAGGATTGTGGACGCTGCTATTTGAGCAACTAACAAAGCAAATCAGCCCCTGACTGCAACTAGGGTGCCCTGGAGTGGTTAAGAGTGACCTGGGGATTGCTGTCTGTGGGAGACATATTGCACTTTAAAGGAGGAGAATGGATTCTTACAAAAGGAAAATATAAAACCTCTGGGACTCCAGCAGCGCAAGGACACATTGACAAGTTCACACAACCCAGAGCAATGCAGGGGAAGAGGCTTCCACTCTTCACCCAAAAGATCATCCCGATGCCATTTTATAGGCTGTTCATGACTCCCACTGCTTGCTTAAAAGAGAATTTTTAGAACTCCAAACAGATGCTGCTTGCTGTGTCTGGATAATCATGCAGTGAGAGTCAAGGAACTGGAGGGGAGGATGATATCACGCACTGAAGAGACACTAAAAATGCTGCAGGCCATGATGTCCGACCTGAGGCGAGATGTCCACCAGCTAGAGTCAAAAGCAGATTATGCAGTGGGGAGCTCTAATTGCAAAAAGTTCTGAAATGTGGGATTATTTGAAGAATCAGAGAGTACCTCTCAATGTGCTTCACAGTTAGATGAATACAGAATGGGTCAATAAAGATGAGCTTTCACCATGTTTCATGATTGAGTAGGCACGCAGGTCATTGGCCTTGAGGTCCCTGGCTGGGGCTCCACTGTGCCCCATTGTTGCCAGAGTGGTTAAATGTACAGACAGCTATGCAATACTCAAGGCCTCCTGGAAAGTTGCAACTGTACTTTGTAGCAGCACAAGTCATGTTATTCCATGCATGGAAAGTTCAATTACAATGATGTTCATTCCTGAACATTCAGCAAAAAATAAGGGTCATGCAGATCCAATATATGCTGTTTTTCATTGCCGTTTTAAAGTAATATACAACAATACCACCCTCTTCTTTGATACACCTGAAGCTGCTTGATCATGAATGGAAGAAAGACCTAATTTAGAGCACTCCTTCCCCCTGCCCATGGGGATTCACAGCAGGCCTGAAGGCATCCAGGAGCAGAAACAATCTCATTTTGCAACCTGGAGCACCCAGAGATGCCACCACTCTGCGGACAGTTTGCCTAATGACCTGGGCCCATGGCTGAAAACACAGGAGGTCCCTGAGGGAGGCCATCCCCAAGATCCAGTCCAATGCATTTCTGACTAAAAACCTAACTAGGTGCCCTGACCAACCCATTTTGACTTCCACGTCATATTTGTTAACTGACAGAGAACTTTGCAGCGAATGCTTCCCATCTCAACAGACACCAGGTACTTTTCTTTTCTTAACTTCTATTCTTTAATCCTAATTGTCTTTGCTTGATTTGGGATAGGGGGATAGGGAGGGTGAGTTTAGTATAAGGGGACGCAGTTGGGGTTTATACGCCTGGCTAAGAGTTGTCCCCAGTTTATTTCACGACAGATGCCTTCAGGTTTTAATGCATTGGGAAGGGGGTGGGTGAGGGGTATAGTTTGTCTTTTTCCTGCAGACACTCAGACAAAATATTTCACACTCCATTGTATGCTCACAATTGGTGACTCCTGCTGACTCTAAGATACTCACACCTTGTCCCCTGAAAACACCCGGCCTAGCAGATACCTACACCGACTCACATGGGATGTTAATGGCCTCTTTGACCCTATGTAACAAGGTGTGATTCAACAAACGTTGGCCCAAAATTAATTATCAAAGTGAAATTGCTATACAATGTGTTGTCTTCCCAGGTGCGAGTGAGAGGCATTGTTTCCGATGCGTTCTAGATTCACAGGGAACTGCATCAGGGATGCCCTTTATCACTGTTACTATTTGCTCTAGCAATTGAGCTCTTGGCCTGATGGATGAGGGTAGATGCCCGTGGTTCAGGGACTGGACTGGGTGCCTGACATATCTGGCTGAAGAGCCTTTTCCACAGATGTTGGTCCTCATATTTGTGGTGGAACTGCAGAACTCCTTCTTCCTCCAGATCCCCCAAAACTTTGGGACGTCCTCAGGCCTCACCTTGCACAAAACCAAACCCATTATATACACTATTAATTACTCAGACTCAGAACTGGAATGGGCAGGTGACATACAAATTCAGACAGAGGTCTTTAAATATCTTGAGGTACACATGAGAACCAACCCACTGAGGGAATTGAACAAAAAAACTTAGTCCCAAATGGCACAACTGTTCCAAACTATGGAGTTGTGGGCAAGGCTCCCATTATCCATCCGGGGCCATTCTTCCATATTCAGATGTAAGATAGTAGTCGTATCATGCTTGCTCTATCAGCTCCAGTTTTTTTTCTTTCCCTTTCTCCTGGACCTTCTTCACAACAACAGAGGCAATGCTGTGGGTCTTCTTATGGAATTGCCAGGGTCTGCGCTCTGCCTGGAATAAATGCTATGTCTTCTGATTGTAACAGATGATTGCTACACCAGACATAGCCTCCTATCACATTTGATGATCATAAATGAATGGTGACTTGGGAGCACCTCAGAGCGATTGGCGATGAGAGATACTCCTCTTTTGCACCTTCTCTACGGCGACCTGACAATATTTTCAGTTCACCAGTTACCAAGGTAGTGCTGCAGTCTAGAGAGACACCTAGAGAGTATTGAGATGGTCAGGCCACCTGAACAGGGAGGCCCCATCTGTCATGTGATCTCACTGAGGCAAATGTTGGACTTGCAGGACTTTCTTGGGTAGGAGACTATTGGCTTCTCCAGATTGGGGAATATTATAAAAGGCACCACTCTCAAAGCCTTTACAAATCTTCAGGACAAGTACAACATGCATAAGAGACAATTATTTTGACATCTACAGCTTCAACACACACTACATCCATATCATAGCCTTGTGATCAACTCTAAAGACACTTTCTCCAATATTAAGAATGACTTGGGATGACTGTTTGGGTAGTCTAATGAATGACGATGGGAGAGAGGTACTTGCATCCAATAGAAAGTCTGCAATAGCCTCACAATTTCACTTAGTTCAACTTAAATGCTTACAATTTGTATACTTTACACAGGATCAGTTGTGGAAAATAGGAAAGATAGCTTCTCGAGCTTCCCTCCAATATGGGATGCAGATGGGATCCTCCCTTCATACAATGTGGGAATCTGGGGCACTGCAACTTTACAGGTAAGGGGTGCTTACCTGCCTGAGGTGGATACTAGAATGGGCCTTGCTCAGAGACACCACATTTACCCCACTGCGTATTGTAGTGGCCGTTGACAGCAATATATTTCAGACTGCCCTCTTGTGACTGGGGATAGCTGTTGCCAAATGGGACAATGCCAAAGCATGAAAAGGCAAAATTCCCCTGAGTTTGGAAAGATAGAAAGTGAGACTAGATAGATGCATGTTCTGGAAATCGCTACAGGCCTTTCAGGATTGCTGATAAAAGCACCACAAGATATGGGTGGCCTGTGCCCAATACAGGTGGATCCTTAAAGCAAGATCTCAATGGAAGGCTCCCCTTCCATGGATGAGGAAATCAGGACATTTAGGGATGTGCAGCTTCCACCAGAAGTTGGCAGGAGGGACACAAGACTATAATCATCAAAACAAGTATCATTCCATCTTAAAACCATCAAAGCATACAGCCATAATACTCCATCTAAATAGATAAAACAAATAAAATCATCATAAAATACTGGTGCAATAAAATGAATCAATTCCCCAACTCCCAAGCCCCAGAGCATACGTAATTAACACCATTAGTCAAACACACATAAAAGAGATATATATTACTAATCTTTCAAATTGCGAGTGTGTGTATGTCATGCAGCCACAAGGAACTTGCTAACTGCATGAACCAAGACGGTTGAAGTATTGCTCTTTAAAATCCTAAGAGCAATAACATGTTGTCTAATGCCAAGGTTCTGGCAAATTGGACGTATCCACTAGTGCCGGGAGGAAACATAAGCTGTGCAAAAAAAACAAAAAGTGTTCAACCGAGCCAGAGGCAACGCTACAAGCCGGGCATGGGTTAGATACAGATGATGCACTCCGTCTACTAATAAAATACATTAACGGCAAGCACCTATAATGGAAGTGGACATACAATCTCTTGGCTAAGGATTCAGGAATGACATCTAAAAAGGACTCTTACTGGTGATACCATTTAAAGTTGTGGAATTGATTTGTCAACCACCCATAAATTGTGCCAAGGGGATAATTATTCCCGATATAAGACCTTTAATCTAATTTCAGAGATTGCTGCTGGGCCTTCCTTAGAGCCTGAGAATAACTCCAAAGACCCAGAATGCAAAACCAATTTGACACATGCTTAAACCATGGAATAGAGGCTACATTAGGTCATTTTAAAAGATCAAGAAGTGAGGCCCTTCAAATATTAAGCTCCGGAGTAGACCAAGGACCTCATTATGACCCTGGTGGTCACCAGACCGCGAGGGTCATGGTCTGATGCCGCCAAAGTGGCGGTCCGACTGCATGCTGAAAGTGCCACGATAGGACTGCCAGTACCACCAGGTTGTCACCAGTCGACAGCCTGGCGGTCTCGACGGGTGTAGTCCGCCAGGGCAGCGCTGCATGCAGCACTGACTTGGGGATTACGAGTCCCCTTTCTTCCAGCCTTTGAAGGGTGGTAGCCCTGCCATGCAAAGCCTGGTGGAAAGGAAGGGCTGGGGGCTCCATGGGGGGCCCTCCACCTGGCATGGGCAGTGCAGGGGCCCCCATGGACAGCCCAGTCATGCTTTCCACTGCTGGAATTGCAGGCAGTAGAAAAAGCAACAAGTGCTGCTGTGCCCGCCACACTGCCACATTGTTCACGCAGGGCTGGTGGGATGAAATGCTATTACCACCCGTCGGCCCTGTGGTAAACTCCTTAGAGGGCCGGCGGTGTTCTGGCTTTTACCCAAAACAGTAGCAGTTGTAAGGCTAACATATCTGCTATTCGATTGAAGCCAAGATCCAAAAAAGATAGGAACCAGAGGGGTACTGCCTGGATATGCAAGTAGTGCTCTAGTAAAGCAATTTTCACTCACAGACAATTTGTGAATTTTGCAAAAAACCCACACCTCTGCACCATAGGCAGCAGCATTTGTGCTTTTGCCAAGTAAATCTTTAGAGCTGGAGAAACGGTTCTCATGTCACTACTTTTATGTACGCCATGTGTATGCTCTTACAAATCTGATCATCCCAATTTAAATTATTAGAGATCGTAACACCTAAATAATCTATCGAACAAACTTTATCCAAAGGAACCCAGTCTACAGAGATGGTGCATCCTGTGGCTGGCCCAGGGCTGAACACCATCAGTTTGGTTTTGCTGACATACAGTTCTAGCCCACAATCTGCACAAAATGCTGTGAACCTATTAACAAGAGTCTGTAGCCCCAGCAGAGTCTTGGAAATCAGTAGGGAGTCGTCCGCAGTTTTGAGCATTTTAAGAGGGAGCATCATTCTGGCAAAGAAACATAGTCGGAACACCTCATTTATGTATAAGGTGAAGAATGTTGGTACTAGGACACAGCGTTGGTGTACCCCCTGCTGAATAGGGATGTGATTGGTTAGTTCTCTCTGATTGACCCATCTCACCTGAGCATAGGTGCCCTCATGTAGCAGCTGTAAAAGATGAATTATGTTCCCTGGAGTACCTGCTTTCTGTAGAGCCTCCCACAATTACCCTCAGGGAACCAAATCAAATACGGACAGGAGCATCACAAAAACAACATACAAGTTTTGTTTGGCAAGAAATACATGTTTTCAGTATAAAAGATCCAACCTAAAGACTTGATCCACAGTACCCTTTTTGGATCGGAAGCCCGTCTGAAGGGGAGACATCACATGATTAGCTTCAGCCCATTCTAGCGGCCTATCCAGTATCTGTTTTGCAAACGTTTTTTTAAGGTTGTCAATAAGGCTGCTGGGTGTGTAGTTAGTAGTAGAGCTCAACTCACCCTTCTTATAAATGGGAATTATTTCAGCCCCACTCCAGGTAGTGGGCATTGGCCTTCCGGCTGCTATTGCATTAGATATTATATTAATATAACTAGACTGAATTTTTGGCTCTGACATATATGAATTCCCCGGTATCTTATCTGGACATGGGGCTTTAGAGGATTTTAGGGAGGCAATTGCAGAAGTGGTTCCCCCAGAGTAAAAGCAATGCAGTCGTCGAGATTGCTGAAACCCACCCCTGCCCCACCTGCAGTGAGTGCATTTCAACCAACTTCAGAGGGGAGGAATTATGGCTGAATATGAGTATGATTAAGACTGCTACCCTCATTATGCTTATTAGAAAGTAACTTCCAGAAGGTCACATTATCATTTTGTCTAGTTGCGTCAAGCTAATTCTGCCAGATTGAGTCTATTAGTTATTGATCGCTGTTAAATTTCAATAACTCCATTAACAAGCTGGTGATTACAGTGTCATTTTGTTTGTTTCAGGAGGGTGGATTACACTGTCACTGTTGATGATTTTGATAAACCTAATAAATGTGCTATAAAAAACCCACAAAATATATCTGTCTGCAGCTGTCTCAGAGATTGAAGGATTATACTATTACCCTAAATCCGTGCATACTTCTTTTTCAGAAGAGAGATGTAACCTCAGTTCTGAATTCTTTTTACAATAAGATTGCAACTGTTTAGACCAGTATACATTTTAAGGCTCTCCACTTGAAGTTCCCAAATTACATTTAGATGGCTCATTCATTCATTTTATTTTTTCAGTTAGGAGAATGTTACTAATTTAATTCATGCTAGTAAATCAATCTGTCATCTGGATCCCCAGTCAACACAACTTCACAAGGACTACATTCTCTTAAATAACAGTAGGTCTAGAGCCTATATAACTACTTACTTTTCCGCTGGCTAAATGTCGCCAAAAGAGCCAATAGTTTAAAAGCAGACGGAATATTAGCTTCAGCACATCACAAATTAAGCCTGACACAAGTGTCAACTCTGTACTGTGCCTGTTTCAAAAAACAATCTGGGTTGAATGTAAAAGATAATTCATTTGCAGGTAATAAACAGTACTTCCCAGCAATTTACAACACATATAGAAACTTTGATGTTGGCAACAATTAACCAGATTATCTGGATCAAAGAATATCAGAAAGCCATCCAGTTGAGATGAGTGTGAGTGTGTGGGTGGGTGTATAGAATTAAAATGTCTTAGAAATTCACAAAAAAAACAAAGGTTACAGGAACTTCATAGTTAGGTTCAGATTTTAACACACAAAACCATAGAAATCCAGCTGTAATAGAGTTATTTCAAGTAACTATAACTTGTGCCCTAAGGTAGCTACAACTCGTGCCCTCACCATGCACAGTTTTGTCATCAATAATTTTACTGCAAATGTTACAATGATATTATTAAAGATGTCATAAAAGATGGCATGAGTGATTTAATATCTGCAGTAATTAGCAGTGTATGGCGAGGGTGCGAATAATAGTTACCTTAGGGTGCGGTTATAGTTACTCGAAATACCTCTAACTATAAAAGCTGAATTTCTATGGTTTTGTGCGTAGAAAATCTAAACCTAACTATAATTTTCTTGCAACCTTTGGTTTTTTCAGTGAATGTCTAAGGTTTTTTTATTATTCTATTTCCTAACTATAACGTCCCTCTAAACTTTGTTTTTTTCAGTGAATTTCAAGGAAAATGTCCATCACAATTCACTGTGTAAACATTTGAAAATTAGATTACTGACCAGGCTTTGGGTTATAGAGGCTCAGTTGGCATGTTTAGTTGGTAATTTTTTTTTTTTCAAACATTCACCGGTACTGCAGTAGTTACTCTGTAGTACTGTGGCCGTTTGCAAGTATAACATTGAATCTAATAAGCAGAAAGAAGAGCTTGCTAGGAAATAAGAAGCTTTGGGCCAGATGTAGGTAGGAAAAAATTAGCGAGTCGGAAATCTGACTCGCTAAATGATATCCAAGAAGAAAAAGCAACTTCATTTTGCGACTCGCAAATGAAGTCGCACCGCAGATTGCAAGTCCGCTGTTTGCGAGGCCACATTTTGCGACTGCGCTAAAAACGAACACGCAAATTGCGAGTGGGTGTCGCAAATTGCGACTGTGCCGCAAATCGAATGCAGGTGCAGCAAAACACTTTGGTAAACACTTCCTGGCTCTTGATGATGACATCACAGCCAGGAAGTTTACTAATAAACCTGGGAGGAGGGAGGACCACACCCATTTTATACTGCTGAACAGCCAACAGGAGGAACAGCAGCTACAATGGCAGAAACTCCTAGGAAGAGAAAACTGAAATTTGCTGAAAAAGAACTGGAGGTGCTGACGGGGGAATGCTGCCAGCACTGTAAGGAAATGCCTCCTTGGCATGGTTACCCCCTGACTTTTTGCCTTTGCTGATGCTATGTTTTGAATTGAAAGTGTGCTGAGGCCTGCTAACCCTGGAGACCCCTCACTCAGCACAGACACCCTGCTTGCCAGCTTGTGTGTGCTGGTGAGAACAAAACGAGTAAGTCGACATGGCACTCCCCTCAGGGTGCCATGCCAGCCTCTCACTGCCTATGCAGGTATAGATAAGTCACCCCTCTAGCAGGCCTTACAGCCCTAAGGCAGGGTGCACTATACCATAGGTGAGGGCACCAGTGCATGAGCACTGTGCCCCTACAGTGTCTAAGCAATACCTTAGACATTGTAAGTGCAGGGTAGCCATAAGAGTATATGGTCTGGGAGTCTGTTTTACACGAACTCCACAGCACCATAATGGCTACACTGAAAACTGGGAAGTTTGGTATCAAACTTCTCAGCACAATAAATGCACACTGATGCCAGTGTACATTTTATTGTGAAATACACCCCAGAGGGCACCTTAGAGGTGCCCCCTGAAACCTTAACCGACTATCTGTGTAGGCTGACTGGTTCCAGCAGCCTGCCACAACCGAGACATGTTGCTGGCCCCATGGGGAGAGTGCCTTTGTCACTCTGAGGCCAGTAACAAAGCCTGCACTGGGTGGAGATGCTAACACCTCCCCCAGGCAGGAGCTGTCACACCTGGCGGTGAGCCTCAAAGGCTCACCCCTTTGTGCCAGCACCGCAGGACACTCCAGCTAGTGGAGTTGCCCGCCCCCTCCGGCCACGGCCCCCACTTTTGGCGGCAAGGCCGGAGAAAATAATGAGAATAACAAGGAGGAGTCACTGGCCAGTCAGGACAGCCCCTAAGGTGTCCTGAGCTGAAGTGACTCTAACTTTTAGAAATCCTCCATCTTGCAGATGGAGGATTTCCCAATAGGATTAGGGATGTGACCCTCTCCCCTTGGGAGGAGGCACAAAGAGGGTGTACCCACCCTCAGGGCTAGTAGCCATTGGCTACAAACCCCCCAGACCTAAACACGCCGTTAAATTTAGTATTAGTCCTACCGGCCTGTCTCCTGCCTTCTAAAGAACCCTGCTCCAGCGACGCTTTCTCCAGGACCAGCGACCTCTGAATCCTCAGAGGACTGCCCTGCTTCCAAGAGACCAAGAAACTCCCGAGGACAGCGGCACTGCTCCAAAAGAACTGCAACTTTGTTTCAAGGAGCAGATTTAAAGACCCCTGCAACTCCCCGCAAGAAGCGTAAGACTTGCAACACTGCACCCGGCGACCCCGACTCGACTGGTGGAGAACCAACACCTCAGGGAGGACCCTCCAGCGACTCCGAGCCCGTGAGTAACCAAAGTTGTCCCCCCTGAGCCCCCACAGCGACGCCTGCAGAGGGAATCCCGAGGCTCCCCCTGACCGCGACTGCCTGAACTCCATTTCCCGATGGCTGGAAAAGACCCTGCACCCGCAGCCCCCAGCACCTAAAGGAACGGAACTCCTGTGCAGGAGTGACCCCCAGGAAGCCCTCTCCCTTGCCCAGGTGGTGGCTACCCCGAGGAGCCCCCCCCTTGCCTGCCTGCAACGCTGAAGAGATCCCTTGATCTCTCATTGATTTCCATTGAAAACCCGACGCTTGTTTCTACACTGCACCCGGCCGCCCCAGTGCCGCTGAGGGTGTACTTTTTGTGTGGACTTGTGTCCCCCCAGGTGCCCTACAAAACCCCCCTGGTCTGCCCTCCGAAGACACGGGTACTTACCTGCTGGCAGACCGGAACCGGGGCACCCCCTTCTCTCCATTGAAGCCTATGCGTTTTTGGCACCTCTTTGACCTCTGCACCTGACCGGCCCTGAGCTGCTGGTGTGGTAACTTTGGGGTTGCTCTGAACCCCCAACGGTGGGCTACCTTGGACCCAAACCTGAAACTTGTAAGTGATTTACTTACCTGACAAAACTAACAAAAACTTACCTCCCCCAGGAACTGTGAAAATTGCACTGTGTCCACTTTTAAAACAGCTTATTGTGTTTTATGTAAAAAGTATACATGCTAATGTAATGATTCAAAGTTCCTAAAGTAATTACCTGCAATACCTTTCAAATGAGATATTACATGTAGAATTTGAACCTGTGGTTCTTAAAATAAACTAAGAAAATATATTTTTCTATAACAAAACCTATTGGCTGGATTTGTCTCTGAGTGTGTGCCTCATTTATTGCCTGTGTGTATGTACAACAAATGCTTAACTCTACTCCTTTGATAAGCCTACTGCTCGACCACACTACCACAAAATAGAGCATTAGTATTATCTCTTTTTGCCACTATCTTACCTCTAAGGGGAACCCTTGGACTCTGTTCATACTATTCCTTACTTTGAAATAGTGCATACAGAGCCAACTTCCTACATTGGTGGATCAGCGGTGGGGTACAAGACTTTGCATTTGCTGGACTACTCAGCCAATACCTGATCACACGACAAATTCCAAAAATTGTCATTAGAAATTGATTTTTGCAATTTGAAATTTTTCTAAATTCTTAAAAGTCCTGCTAGGGCCTTGTGTTAGTCCCTGTTAGCATTTCCTTTTAGAGTTTAAAAGTTTGGTAAAAGTTTGAATTAGATTCTAGAACTAGTTTTAGTTTCTTAAAAAGTATTCCAACTTTTAGAAGCATAATGTCTAATACAGATGTGAATGTGGTGGAACTCGACACCACACCTTACCTCCATCTACAGATGAGAGAGCTAAGGTCACTCTGTAAACTAAAGAAAATAGCAATGGGCTCCAGACCTTCCAAACTACAGCTCCAGGAGCTGTTGGCAGAGTTTGAAAGAGCCAACCCCTCTGAGGATGGCAACACAGAGGATGAGTATAGTGACTTGGAGGGTGATTCCCCCCCACCAGTCCTATCTAGGGAGGACAGGGCCTCTCAAGCGCTGACTCCACAAATCATAGTCAGAGATGCTGGTTCCCTCACAGGAGGGACCAACCTCTCTGAAATCACTGAGGATAACTCCAGTGAAGAGGACATCCAGTTAGCCAGGATGGCCAAAAGATTGGCTTTGGAAAGACAGATCCTAGCCATAGAAAGGGAAAGACAAGAGATGGGCCTAGGACCCATCAATGGTGGCAGCAACTTAAATAGGGTCAGAGATTCTCCTGACATGTTGAAAATCCCTAAAGGGATTGTAACTAAATATGAAGATGGTGATGACATCACCAAATGGTTCACAGCTTTTGAGAGGGCTTGTGTAACCAGAAAAGTGAACAAATCTCACTGGGGTGCTCTCCTTTGGGAAATGTTCACAGGAAAGTGTAGGGATAGACTCCTCACACTCTCTGGAAAAGATGCAGAATCTTATGACCTCATGAAGGGTACCCTGATTGAGGGCTTTGGATTCTCCACTGAGGAGTATAGGATTAGATTCAGGGGGGCTCAAAAATCCTCGAGCCAGACCTGGGTTGACTTTGTAGACTACTCAGTAAAAACACTAGATGGTTGGATTCAAGGCAGTGGTGTAAGTAATTATGATGGGCTGTACAATTTATTTGTGAAAGAACACCTGTTAAGTAATTGTTTCAATGACAAACTGCATCAGCATCTGGTAGACCTAGGACCAATTTCTCCCCAAGAATTGGGAAAGAAGGCGGACCATTGGGTCAAGACTAGGGTGTCCAAAACTTCCACAGGGGGTGACCAAAAGAAAGGGGTCACAAAACCTCCCCAGGGGAAGGGTGGTGAGACAGCCAAAAACAAAAATAGTAAAGAGTCTTCTACAGGCCCCCAAAAACCTGCACAGGAGGGTGGGCCCAGAGCCTCTTCACAAAACAATTCTGGGTACAAGGGTAAAAACTTTGATCCCAAAAAGGCCTGGTGTCGTAGCTGTAGTCAGTCTGGACACCAAACTAGAGACAAGGCCTGTCCCAAGAAAGATAACACTTCTAACTCCAATCCAGCTAAAACTGGAATGGCCAGTCTCCAAGTGGGATCAACAGTGTGCCCAGAGCAAATCAGGTGTCAAACTGAAGCTACATTAGTCTCTGAGGGTGGGGTGGATTTAGCCACACTGGCTGCCTGGCCCCCTAACATGCAAAAATACAGGCAGCAGCTCTTAATTAATGGGACAAGTGTAGAGGGCCTGAGGGATACAGGTGCCAGTGTCACTATGGTGACAGAGAAACTGGTTTCCCCTGGCCAATACCTGGCTGGACAAACTTATCCAGTCACCAACGCTGACAATCAGACTAAAGTACATCCCATGGCTATGGTAACTTTAGAGTGGGGAGGGGTCAATGGCCTGAAACAGGTGGTGGTCTCCTCAAATATCCCAGTAGACTGTTTGCTTGGAAATTACCTGGAGTCATCAGCATGGGCTGAGGTAGAACTGAAAACCCATGCACCCATTCTGGGTATCCCTGAACTGGTGTGTGTCAAGACAAGGGCACAGTGCAAGGCACAGGGTGAAAAAGTAGAGCTGGAGTCTGGAAGAAAGGCCCAGCCTACCAAGAGAAAAGGAAAGTCAGCTGGGAAACCAGCTGCAACACAACAAGGAAAAGAAAACCTCTCTTCTCAGGAAGAAGTTCTGCCCTCTGAGGGAACTGAGCCTATGGAACTGGAACCTTATCAGGTTGAGCTCTTAGGCCCAGGGGGACCCTCAATGGAAGAGTTGTGTAAGGGACAAGAAACCTGTCCCTCTCTTGAAGGCCTTAGGCGGCAAGCTGCTGAAGAGTCCAAAGGCAAGAAAAATGGAACACATAGGGTCTATTGGGAAGATGGACTCCTGTACACTGAGGCAAGAGATCCCAAACCAGGGGCCACTAGGAGAGTGGTAGTGCCTCAGAGTTTCAGAGAGTTTATTCTGACCTTGGCCCATGATATTCCCCTTGCTGGGCATTTGGGGCAAACCAAGACGTGGGAGAGGTTAGTCAACCACTTCTACTGGCCCAATATGTCCCAGAAGGTTAAGGAGTTTTGCCTCTCCTGTCCCACCTGTCAAGCCAGTGGTAAGACAGGTGGGCATCCAAAGGCCCCCCTCATTCCACTTCCAGTGGTGGGGGTCCCCTTTGAAAGAGTGGGTGTGGACATAGTGGGTCCACTTGAACCTCCCACAGCCTCAGGAAATATGTACATCCTAGTAGTAGTGGATCATGCTACTAGGTATCCTGAGGCTATTCCCCTTAGGTCGACTACTGCCCCTGCAGTAGCCAAGGCCCTCATTGGTATCTTTACCAAAGTGGGTTTCCCTAAGGAGGTGGTGTCTGACAGAGGTACCAACTCCATGTCAGCATACCTAAAACACATGTGGAATGAGTGTGGAGTCACTTATAAGTTCACTACACCATATTATCCACAAACTAATGGCCTTGTTGAGAGATTCAACAAGACATTAAAGGGCATGATCATGGGGCTCCCAGAAAAACTCAAAAGGAGATGGGATGTCCTCCTGCCATGTCTGCTTTTCGCTTACAGAGAGGTGCCTCAGAAGGGAGTAGGGTTCTCACCCTTTGAACTTCTGTTTGGCCACCCTGTAAGGGGACCACTTGCTCTTGTTAAAGAAGGCTGGGAGAGACCTCTTCATGAGCCTAAACAAGACATAGTGGACTATGTACTTGGCCTTCGCTCAAGAATGGCAGAGTACATGGAAAAGGCAAGTAAAAACCTTGAGGCCAGCCAACAGCTCCAGACGTTTTGGTATGACCAAAAGGCTGCAATGGTTGAATTTCAACCAGGGCAGAAAGTATGGGTTTTGGAGCCTGTGGCTCCCAGGGCACTTCAGGACAGATGGAGTGGCCCTTACCCAATCCTGGAAAAGAAGAGTCAGGTCACCTACCTGGTGGACCTAGGCACAAGCAGGAGCCCCAAGAGGGTGATCCATGTAAACCGCCTAAAACTCTTCCATGATAGGGCTGATGTGAATCTGTTGATGGTGACAGATGAGGAGCAGGAAGCTGAGAGTGAGCCTCTCCCTGATCTCCTCTCATCAGACCCTAAAGATGGCTCAGTGGATGGAGTGATCTATTCAGACACCCTCTCTGGCCAACAGCAGGCTGACTGTAGGAAGGTCCTACAACAGTTTGCTGAGCTCTTTTCCCTAACCCCTGGTCAGACACACCTGTGTACCCATGATGTGGACACAGGAGACAGCATGCCTGTCAAAAACAAAATCTTCAGACAGTCTGACCAAGTTAAGGAAAGCATCAAGGTGGAAGTCCACAAGATGCTGGAATTGGGAGTAATTGAGTACTCTGACAGCCCCTGGGCTAGCCCAGTGGTCTTAGTCCCCAAACCTCACACCAAAGAAGGAAAGAGAGAGATGAGGTTTTGTGTGGACTACAGAGGTCTTAATTCTGTCACCAAGACAGATGCCCATCCCATTCCTAGAGCTGACGAGCTGATTGACAACTTAGGTGCTGCCAAATTCTTAAGTACCTTTGACTTAACAGCAGGGTATTGGCAAATCAAAATGGCACCTGGAGCAAAAGAGAAAACAGCATTCTCCACACCTGATGGGCATTATCAGTTTACTGTTATGCCCTTTGGTTTAAAGAATGCCCCTGCCACCTTCCAAAGGTTGGTGAATCAAGTCCTTGCTGGGTTGGAATCCTTTAGTGCAGCTTATCTCGATGATATTGCTGTCTTCAGCTCCACCTGGCAGGATCACCTGGTCCACCTGAAGAAGGTTTTGAAGGCTCTGCAATCAGCAGGCCTCTCTATCAAGGCATCCAAATGCCAGATAGGGCAGGGAACTGTGGTTTACTTGGGACACCTTGTAGGTGGAGGCCAAGTTCAGCCACTCCAGCCTAAGATCCAGACTATTCTGGACTGGGCAGCTCCAAAAACCCAGACTCAAGTCAGGGCATTCCTTGGCTTGACTGGGTACTATAGGAGGTTTGTGAAGGGATATGGATCCATTGTGACAGCCCTCACAGAACTCACCTCCAAGAAAATGCCCAAGAAAGTAAACTGGACTGTAGAATGCCAACAGGCCTTTGACACCCTGAAACAAGCTATGTGCACAACACCAGTTCTAAAAGCTCCAGATTACTCCAAGCAATTCATTGTGCAAACAGATGCCTCTGAACATGGGATAGGGGCAGTTTTGTCCCAAACAAATGATGATGGCCTTGACCAGCCTGTTGCTTTCATTAGCAGGAGGTTACTCCACAGGGAGCAGCATTGGAGTGCCATTGAGAGGGAGGCCTTTGCTGTGGTTTGGTCCCTGAAGAAGCTGAGACCATACCTCTTTGGTACTCACTTCCTAGTTCAAACTGACCACAGACCTCTCAGATGGCTGATGCAAATGAAAGGTGAAAATCCAAAACTGTTGAGGTGGTCCATCTCCCTACAGGGAATGGACTTTATAGTGGAACACAGACCTGGGACTGCCCATGCCAATGCAGATGGCCTTTCCAGGTTCTTCCACTTAGAAAATGAAGACTCTCTTGGGAAAGGTTAGTCTCATCCTCTTTCGTTTGGGGGGGGGGGGTTGTGTAAGGAAATGCCTCCTTGGCATGGTTACCCCCTGACTTTTTGCCTTTGCTGATGCTATGTTTTGAATTGAAAGTGTGCTGAGGCCTGCTAACCAGGCCCCAGCACCAGTGTTCTTTCCCTAACCTGTACTTTTGTATCCACAATTGGCACACCCTGGCATCCAGATAAGTCCCTTGTAAATGGTACCCCTGGTAACAAGGGCCCTGATGCCAAGGAAGGTCTCTAAGGGCTGCAGCATATCTTATGCCACCCTGGAGACCCCTCACTCAGCACAGACACCCTGCTTGCCAGCTTGTGTGTGCTGGTGAGAACAAAACGAGTAAGTCGACATGGCACTCCCCTCAGGGTGCCATGCCAGCCTCTCACTGCCTATGCAGGTATAGATAAGTCACCCCTCTAGCAGGCCTTACAGCCCTATGGCAGGGTGCACTATACCATAGGTGAGGGCACCAGTGCATGAGCACTGTGCCCCTACAGTGTCTAAGCAATACCTTAGACATTGTAAGTGCAGGGTAGCCATAAGAGTATATGGTCTGGGAGTCTATTTTACATGAACTCCACAGCACCATAATGGCTACACTGAAAACTGGGAAGTTTGGTATCAAACTTCTCAGCACAATAAATGCACACTGATGCCAGTGTACATTTTATTGTGAAATACACCCCAGAGGGCAACTTAGAGGTGCCCCCTGAAACCTTAACCGACTATCTGTGTAGGCTGACTGGTTCCAGCAGCCTGCCACAACCGAGACATGTTGCTGGCCCCATGGGGAGAGTGCCTTTGTCACTCTGAGGCCAGTAACAAAGCCTGCACTGGATGGAGATGCTAACACCTCCCCCAGGCAGGAGCTGTCACACCTGGCGGTGAGCCTCAAAGGCTCACCCCTTTGTGCCAGCACCGTAGGACACTCCAGCTAGTGGAGTTGCCCGCCCCCTCCGGCCACGGCCCCCACTTTTGGCGGCAAGGCCGGAGAAAATAATGAGAATAACAAGGAGGAGTCACTGGCCAGTCAGGACAGCCCCTAAGGTGTCCTGAGCTGAAGTGACTCTAACTTTTAGAAATCCTCCATCTTGCAGATGGAGGATTCCCCAATAGGATTAGGGATGTGACCCCCTCCCCTTGGGAGGAGGCACAAAAAGGGTGTACCCACCCTCAGGGCTAGTAGCCATTGGCTACAAACCCCCCAGACCTAAACACGCCCTTAAATTTAGTATTTAAGGGCTTCCCTGAACCTAAGAATTTAGATTCCTGCAACTTACCGAAGAAGAAGACTGCTGAGCTGAAAACCCCTGCAGAAGAAGAAAGAAGACACCAACTGCTTTGGCCCCAGTCCTACCGGCCTGTCTCCTGCCTTCTAAAGAACCCTGCTCCAGCGACGCTTTCTCCAGGACCAGCGACCTCTGAATCCTCAGAGGACTGCCCTGCTTCCAAGAGACCAAGAAACTCCCGAGGACAGCGGCACTGCTCCAAAAGAACTGCAACTTTGTTTCAAGGGGCAGATTTAAAGACCCCTGCAACTCCCCGCAAGAAGCGTGAGACTTGCAACACTGCACCCGGCGACCCCGACTCGACTGGTGGAGAACCAACACCTCAGGGAGGACCCTCCGGCGACTCCGAGTCTGTGAGTAACCAAAGTTGTCCCCCCTGACACCCCACAGCGACGCCTGCAGAGGGAATCCCGAGGCTCCCCCTGACCGCGACTGCCTGAACTCCATTCCCGACGGCTGGAAAAGACCCTGCACCCGCAGCCCCCAGCACCTAAAGGAACGGAACTCCTGTGCAGGAGTGACCCCCAGGAAGCCCTCTCCCTTGCCCAGGTGGTGGCTACCCCGAGGAGCCCCCCCCTTGCCTGCCTGCAACGCTGAAGAGATCCCTTGATCTCTCATTGATTTCCATTGAAAACCCGACGCTTGTTTCTACACTGCACCTGGCCGCCCCAGTGCCGCTGAGGGTGTACTTTTTGTGTGGACTTGTGTCCCCCCAGGTGCCCTACAAAACCCCCCTGGTCTGCCCTCCGAAGACGCGGGTACTTACCTGCTGGCAGACCGGAACCGGGGCACCCCCTTCTCTCCATTGAAGCCTATGCGTTTTTGGCACCTCTTTGACCTCTGCACCTGACCGGCCCTGAGCTTCTGGTGTGGTAACTTTGGGGTTGCTCTGAACCCCCAACGGTGGGCTACCTTGGACCCAAACCTGAGACTTGTAAGTGATTTACTTACCTGACAAAACTAACAAAAACTTACCTCCCCCAGGAACTGTGAAAATTGCACTGTGTCCACTTTTAAAACAGCTTATTGTGTTTTATGTAAAAAGTATACATGCTAATGTAATGATTCAAAGTTCCTAAAGTACTTACCTGCAATACCTTTCATATGAGATATTACATGTAGAATTTGAACCTGTGGTTCTTAAAATAAACTAAGAAAATATATTTTTCTATAACAAAACCTATTGGCTGGATTTGTCTCTGAGTGTGTGCCTCATTTATTGCCTGTGTGTATGTACAACAAATGCTTAACACTACTCCTTTGATAAGCCTACTGCTCGACCACACTACCACAAAATAGAGCATTAGTATTATCTCTTTTTGCCACTATCTTACCTCTAAGGGGAACCCTTGGACTCTGTGCATACTATTCCTTACTTTGAAATAGTGCATACAGAGCCAACTTCCTACAAGCACCACAAACAACTTTTTGGGAGAGCAGCCCTCAGTGTGCCAGAGGTGGAAAAAAGACGGATTTGGAGTGACATACAGGACAAAGTCAACTCAATGGGTGTGAGCCACCGGAGTATTGAGGAACTAAAGAAACAGTGGTATGACCTGCGCTCCCGGACCAAGGAGAGGGTGGCAGAGCGGCTCCGGAAGATGAGGGGCACTGGAGGGGGACCATCCACCATACCACCACCCACACCCTTGGAGGAAAGAGTGGAGGAGACCCTGGAGCCAGAGGCAGTGTCCGGGATAGGAGAGCTGGACACGTCAGCGCCAGGACTATCAACCGGTGAGTACCATGAGACATGCATCTACACCCATATCTGCTATACCCCCACCCACCTAGTACACAGCAGCATGCACAACCAAAATAGCTCAATTTCAGAGTAGCAACCACCTGCATGGTGCATTATGGGCAATGTAGTCAAGTAGGCAGTTGATAGGCAACAGTTTATTAGGAAGCAGATAACAGATGGTAGATACCGACAGTGTGTTCGCTATGTCCCACAGGTCTCCCACACAACACCACCTCCAGCCACAGCATCCAGGGGCCACAGGTCAGCCACCAGCCAGCACAGGACACAGGGCCAGCCACCACAGGGACCTGCACCACCCAAACACAGTTCCCTCCTAATGCACCAGTGACCATACTGGAGAGTGAGCCAGCACCCGGTCCCAGCCACAGTGCCGATGTACTGGACACGGAACCTCCACTGCATCGCAGGCGACGTCTCAATGTCCCTCCAGTGCCACAGGGTGAAGCATGGGACGCCTCCATGTCCGCCGCCGAGGCTGCACCCCTACATGGTCAGCACCTGCAGACAAGAGAGATAAGAATTATTTCAGGGGCCATGCGGCGCATGGAACGCAACCAGACCACAGGGCTGCAACTGGTCCACACTGAGCTGCAACAGCTAAACACCCATGTTGGTGACCTTGCGCTCTCAATGAGACAACTGCTGTCAGAACTTGTCACCGAGAGAGAGGGTGCAAGGCGCCCTGACCGGCAGCTCATCCACCGGCTGGACCGCATGTCTGCCTCCATCGTCCGGCTGGCTGTTAACACCACTGGGCTGTCACGGCGCACAGTCAGCCTCCAGGTGGACATGGGCCACTTTGCCAGCGATGTGGCACATGGGCTGGGACGTATTAGCCACGCAGACATGCCGCAGGACAGTGAGGAGGGCTCTACCGTTAGCAGTGTCTCAGCCACAGACACCAGGGTGTTGCGCAGTGGTAGCGCACGGCAGGGCACTGCAGACGCACCAGGAACCAGCCATGCTGGGCGAGCATGGCGTAGGGTGTGAGCTACGCATCTGTCATTGACTGGAGGCACATGAGGTTAATGTGTCCTCAGGCCATGTGAACTTTTACAGCCCCTGAACTGTAGTTTGTGTAAATAGTTTTTTGGTGCACATTATTAAAGTCCTTGTTTGTTCCACTTCACACTTGGACTCTTTGTGTGTGACATTCGTGTGTGTGGAGACAGTTACCACGTACCTTCCAAAGTATTGGTTCTGCCTTGATTTGCAATGCTTCTATCCCCATGATGGCGATGTGGTAGCTCTTGCTCGTCATCCTCCGAATCTGGGTCTTCTGGGGTAAGAGGTAGTCCATGTCTGGTGGCAATGTTGTGCAGTATAGCGCATGAGCCAAAGATCGTGAAAGCTGTTATTGGGGCATACTGGAGGGCACCTCCACTTCTGTGTAGGCATCTGAATCTTGCTTTCAGCAGTCCAAAGGTCCTTTCTATAATATTTGGGGTCCTCCTATGTGCACCGTTGTATCGCCTCTCTGTCTCATTGCTGGGTGTTAAGTACAGGGTAAATATCCATGGTCGTAGTGCATATGCACTGTCACCTGTTTGGCACAAAATGTACAATGTTAGCTGGGCATAGATGGGTTCCACATTGACCTGTGTGTATGTCTTCAAGGTGTATTCAGCTATACCTAGAAGGTATCCGTCTCCAAACTCCCCACGTTCTAGGCGTTGGTGTATCCCACTGTGCCTGAAAATGTAGGAGTCATGTGTACTCCCTGGAAATTTGGCAACCATGTCAGTGATAACATAATGGGCATCACATACCACCTGGATGTTCAGTGAGTGGGTACACTTCCGGTTGCGGAACAGATATTCCAGATTTGCAGGAGGGCATTTTTGTATATGTGTCCTGTCTACACACCCTATTACATGGGGGAAGTTGACAATCCTGTAGAATTCCAACTTGGTGCTGTTGATTTCTGCCTCATTCCTGGGTAGGTATATGTATCTGGACATGTGTGTGAGTATGGCATCTAGGAATGCTCTGAAGAACCGTGAGAGTGCACTTTGGGATACCCCACCTGCCACAGCAATGACCCCCTTATAGCTACCCGAGGCCAACAGGTGCAGTGAGCATAGCACTTGCACATTTGTGGGGATGGCACTGCCGCGCACAGTCTGGCGTTTAAGCTGCGGATTGAGTAGATCTATTAAATCTAGGATTGCTGCACTGCTAAGTCTGTATTGATCATATATCTCCTCCTCAGTTTGTTGGAAAAGTGTCTGTCTGGTTCTGTATATCTTCTCCTGTCTCTGGCTCCTCCTCCTCATGTAGTGTGCGGCGTGGGCTGTCCTCCTCCTTGCTATCACATATATCTCCGCCATCTTGAGTAACCCAGGTGCCTCTGGGTCTCCTTTTATACTTTGGCTCTGGTTACCACCTGCTCTTAGTTAGTGGTAAATTGGAAGTGCAAAATGGGCTTTTCGCGACTAGTCGCAATTTGCGACTGGCTATTGCATATGGTATGCGACTCGCAAATAGCGACTTCCTATTTGCGGGTTGCAAAATGGGGTCGATATTTTTGCGAGTCGGTAATGGCTCGCGTCGCATTTTGCGATTCGGAAATTGGATTTTTGCATCCCATTTCCAATTTTGCGGGTTCGCAAATTGCGATTCGGGTCATTTGCGACTCGCAAAAGTTTGCTACATCTGGCCCTTTGCTCTTTTTTATCTTGGTTGTCTTCTTGGGCACAGCTATAGAGAAGTCTTCCATTGCTGCTGCAACTTGTGGTGTTGTTTTTTGGGAGTTTATGCAGAGATGGCTGAAAGACTTCAACCTGCTGCAGCTGGTCAGAGTAGATCGCTCAACAGGTGCAGAAATTGGAGTCTGTTGAGGGCAGTTCTTCCTTCTCCCACCTGGGGAGAAGAAAGTGGATGCCCACCAGGTAACTTGTTACATGTGTACTAAAGTAATTTCTCAGAGCACTGAGCAACAGTATTACCTTGACACCATTGGAATATGCAAGCACCTCTATGCCATGCATGCCAACTGTTTAGCATGAGCAGAGAAAATGCATGATTAGGAATTGCTTGAAAGTGGCCACTCGCCATCTGGTGCTTCTGGCAGCACAACTTCTGCTCCTGTCGCTTAGACTTAAGGCATTCAGAGTCAATCAGCATCCCAACATTCCTTGTCTGCTCCATCGACCATTCTGGCAGTTGGCTCCCAGGTTGCTGTGTCTGGTCAATCTTCTGCAGGAACACAATATTGCTGAGCCACATACAGGGACAGCAACTTACTTTCTCTTTTAATATTCACTATGAGCTGGTTCTTCGTCACTGCTGTCCTCCAGAGAAGCCCCAGTTTTTTTTTTTCTTTTTTTCTGGAGGTTGTGTTAAGACCCTGCTGGGTGCATTTTTGATTGCAACTTGTGTTAGTATCATTGTACAGTTCCAAAAAAAAAAAACGAAAAAAGAATCAAAAAGAAGGAAAAAGTTCTTACTAGAATTATTTTCAATGTCATTTAAATAAAAAGCTGTGTGGTATTGCTAGCTTTTTACTTACATGCACTGGCAGTAAGTGAATACATTTAAAGAGTAAACAAGGTTGGTGATTGGTAAGTGTCTATAAAGACTGAGTAGTTTACAATGGAGTAGTGTACAGTGGAGTGGCATACAGTGAAATAACATACATGGTAGTAGTGTACAGTGGAGTGACATATAATTGAAGTGGCATAGAGTGAAAAAGCTTAGAGTGGAGGGGGGTTATGCACAGTGAAATACCATAGAGTAGGATGTCGTACCTGCTATAGTAAAGTTTTGTACGGTGGAATGATGTAGAGTGGATAAGGATGGAGTGGACTACCATGCAGTTGAGCATTGAGTGGAGTGGCATACAGTGGAATATCATACAGTGGAGTGCTGTAGAGTGGAGTCGTATGCAACGAAACAGTGTACAGTGGAGTGAGGTAGGGTGTACTAACATACAGAAGAGTGGTGTAGATTCCAATGGTGTAGGGTAGATTAGAATTCAGTGACGTGTTGTATAGTGGACTGGTGTGCAGTGGAAAAGCATACAGCTGAATGGCATAAAAGTGAGTGGCATAGAGTGGACTGCCATCAAGTGGAATAGCATTCCCTCAGCATGTTTGATTTAACATCTGGGTACTAGCAGATTGCCTTGACAGAGGGGGCTAAAGAGAGGTCTGTGTTCTCGACATCCAGTTCCGGGTCATGCCCTTCCAGTTGAAGAACGCCACTGCCACCTTCCAGAGGTTGTTCAACCAGATCCTAGCTGGATTGGAAATCTTCAGTGCCTTCTACCTAGACAACATTTCAGTCTTCAACTGTGCCACCTCAGGGAATTTTTTCAGAATCTGCAGAGTGCACACTTTCAAGGCCAGTAAGTGCTAGATAGGACTGGGTTCAGGAGTCTAGTTGGGTCACTAAGGAAGAAGTAGCAAAGCATAGCCCCTCCAGGCCAAAATGTAAACAGTTCTGGCATGGGAACCCCCCCAAGACCTGAAGAGAAGTGACAGCGTTTTTAGGACTCACAGGATACTACAGGGGATTCATCAAGGGGTATGGCACCATTGTTGCCCCTTGAAAGAGCTGACTTCCATGAAGCATCCAGGTCAGGTGATCTGGACCCACATAAGCCAGAAAACCTATGACACCCTGAGGATGGCAATGTGCCTAGCACCATGCTCAAGGCTCCTGACATCACCAAGGAATGTATTGATCAAACAGATGCCCGGGAGCATGGTGTATGGGCTGTGCTCTCAGAAATAAATAAAGAAGGCCTGGATCAGCCTGCAGCCCTTATCAGTAGGAGCCTACTTCCCAGGGAACAAAGGTAGAGTGCAATAGAAAGGAAAGCCTTTGCTCTGGTCTGGGCACTGAGGAAGCTAAGGCCATATCTCTTTGGCATTAACTTTTGGATTCAGACAGACCACAGGCCCCTTAGATTGTTAATGCAGATGAGGGGTGAAAATCCCAAACTATTGAGGTGGTCCATCTCCCTACGGGGAATGGACTTTACGGTGGAACGCCATCCTGGAACAGATCACACCAATGCTGATGGTCTCTACATGTTCTTCAGCCCTAGTGAAGAGAACTTCCAAGGGGATGAGTAGCTTTTCCCAGTTTCAGCTGGCAGGGACATGTGTTAGACCTGGCATCATTGGCTTGTTCTCCCCTGCCTTTTTTGCCTTCTGGCCTCCTGTTTTGCTGACTTAATATTTGCTGGCTTTAAGACTCTAGGTACTATTCAATGCTAACCAGTGCCAAAGTGCATGTGTTCTCTACTTAAAAAAGGTAACATTGGCTTATCACAATTGGTATATTTAATTTACTTATAAGTTCCTATTAAAGTGCACTACATGTGCTAAGGGTCTGTAAACTAAATTCTACTAGTGGGCGTGCAGCACTGATTGTGCCACCCGATTCAGGAACCCCTTTAAACATGTCTCAGCCCTGCCATTGCAGAGCCTGTGTGGGCAGTTTTAAACTATCATGTTGACCTGGTAGGTTAACACTCTTACCAGGCCAAATCTCTCCTTTTTAGAGCATTTAACCACCCCTAAGGAAGTCCCTGGACAACTTCAAAGGCAGAATGCAGTGTATTTAAAAGATTAGACATGTTATTTTAAATTTTACATGTCCAGTTAATGAAAAACTCTTAAATTGTTTTTTCACGACCGCAAGGAATATCTCTCCAACAGGTTGACACTGGGATTGTCTTACCACATTTTATAAGTATAATTTCCAAATGGGAGAGATGGAACCCCCAAGTTTGGTGTCTCTGGAATCACAATTTAAATCACAGCTGATGGTGAAGTCAGATTTTAAATTGTATTTCAGAAAATGCCACTTTTTGAAACTTTAAATTTTCTTACCTTAACTCAGCTAGTGCTTTCTGCCTGTCTCAGAATATGCTTTTGGGTGGGTGACAGCTGTGATCTTTTACATTCCCTCCAGACAGCTACACACAAAGGGATTTTACATATGACTGATGGACCATCAACATCCGGATGACCATCCTGGGAAAGAGGAGAGGGAGGAGCTAAAACTTACACCTGAGTGGGCTGTGTCCTGATACCACACACAGTGCTGTATAAGGCAATGTAGTGAGTCTGGAGCTGTGCCAGGAAGGGCATTGACTCGGTGCACTTCAAAGGCCTCTCTTTGAAGACTCCCCCAGTTCAAAGGCACAAATGGATATAAATACTGGACCTCGGACTCCACCACTTCTGTACACTTCTGGACCTGAGGATATTCTGCCAGGAAGAAAGACTTATGTACTGCTGAAGGGAATGTTACTTTGCTGGACCCTGCTGGACTTTGCTGGACTCTTGCTCTGCTGTTCTTTCCCTGCAGCCTGCTGCTCTTCTTGACTGGGAGTGAGAAGGACTGGAACTGAATCTCTACATCCCCAGAACCAAAGTGACGCCCACTTCCTGCTAGCTTACCACCTGTTCTGAAGTCTCAAGGACATCAAACACTTCTCTTCATCCTGCAACAGCAGCTGGACTTTTATTGCTGCAAGTCTTGCCCTGCCAAGTGGGGCCAATCTCATCCTGTACCCTCGAAAGTCAGTTTAAAGTGCTGATACTGCATAACCGGGGCTTCAATGCAACTGTGTTTTGCTAATCGGAATCGGGCATTTTCTTTGATGCAGATGCATCACCTGCTTTGAGGACATTGCATTGCTGGCTGTGCGGCTTGATGATGACACATCACCTAGCTCGTAGGAAACTAACACATCTTGATTTGCATGGCTAAGAACTGATGCACTGCCTACATCCAGCAGGATCCTCCTCTGCTCCCTATCAACAGCATAACAAGGGCCTTTTTCAGTGGGGCAAGGTTTGTTCTAACAGCTGACCAGAACTCTATCACTTTCATCCTGGCCTTGTGGGATTACCCCAGTCAAGCCCCAGCTGTCTCATAATGCTTTTAAGCACTATATTTACAAATATTATTTGAAAACTCCTATCTCAATTTGTACTTATTGGATTTTTGTTGTTTTTATTTTGTTTTGTTCATATAATTAGCTCTATATTTCTAACCAGGTTTGGTGTCTTCTATGTGGTGTTTTAACTGTTTTACTGTCTGAAGTGTTTCACAAATACTTTACACATTGCCCTCTAAGTTAGTTCTGCCTGCTCTGTGCCAAACTAACAGACAGTGAGCACAGGCTTATTAATGGTGAGTAACTGAAATACTCTGACTAGGGTTGTGGGACTAGATGTACAAAGCCTGTTTGCATTTCTTAATGTTCCGAATCGGTATTTCTACCCTGTATAAATCACAATTTGCGATTCCCAGAATAGGAAATACAAATAGGGATTTCCTATTTGCTTTTCCCATTCTGATGTGCCATGCATTTTCATTTTCACAACGCCTTTTGGGCATTTTGGAGAGGCTATTGCCACCAACTTGAAGTCAGTGGTAACTAGGTCCAGTTTTAAAAAAGCACTCCAAGGTGTTTTTTTTAATGTTGCAATAGAGAACACATATGCCCCTCAAGCATATGTGAGCTCTACAGGTGCACCCCTATTTTTGGGGTGCACCAAGAGGGGCCTTTCTCCCATTGCTATCCCTGGTTTTGCATTTCCTAAATAGTGATTTCTTAGTAAGAAATCACTATTTATGAAATGCAAAACTGGCCCATTGACTCAAATGCAATGCAATTTCTTAATACTGATTTCCTAATGGCGATTCCTGCTTTGTAGGAATCAATATTAGGAAATCAGTATCATTGTACATAGCATTTGCATTTCTTAAACAGTGATTTCTATGAAATCACTATTTAAGAAATGCAAAATTGCATTTTCGAACATCTGGCCTGTGGTCCCTACCTGGCTGGAGTGCATACCTCTGCCAACTAGAGACCCAATTTCTAATAATAGGGTTCCATAACCTTAAAGTCTACTGAAATAGTTTTATGTTGTGAGTAGTATTTTAAAAGTTAACACTCTAGTCTTTTTAGGAATAAATAGGCTTGAGTTGTACTCTTTCAGCTATGTTACCTGCCCAATGTCACATTAAACCAATCAACATGCTTCTTTTAGAAGTATAATATATTACAAACCAGATCATTGTGTGGTATATTTCCGATACTGTACTCCATTGGTTAATATGGTCATATGACCTTCAATTCCACTGAAATAGCCGTATCTACTAAGCAGTACGTTAAATATGAATAATGTAGTCTTTCTAATCAATGGGTGTCAGTTGTACTGTTTGGGATATGTTACAACCTCAATATCACATTGAAGCAATCAGAATGGTTCTTTTAGAAGTATATTATGTGAAAAGCTCGATCATTGTTTAGTAATGTATTGTATTACTCAGAAGATTCACTTGACTCCATTGAATGCCTGGTTCTTGAAGGTACTGGGTTGTGGTGAATGAAAATGCTTTGTGTGTGGATAATTGGACACAGCTATATTTTTGGGCCAGGGAGTATGTGAAAACAAGAGGAATACAGCATAATTTAGGTATGTTGAATGTTAAAATCTCATGGGTGGGGAAGAGAGATTTAAGGTAGAATAACACCCTGCCTCTAATTTCATCACTTTGTAATTGTCATCATCCCAATGTCATGAATATTCATTGTGGAGGCAATGATATTGGTCACCTCACAGGTGTAAGAATTTAAATTGCCATGAAAGCAACTTTTACATCTTTGATGAGTTTATTTCCCAACACCCATTTTGTGTATTTGAATATCTGGCAAATGATTCAATAGAAGTACTCTGTAGAAAATACTGTGAAGTATGAAAACAGAGCAGACATATCAAAAAAATCACAACATGTCTTCCAGGTATCACCTCAACATTCAGCTTTCAGATACTTCCCTTTATCGTGCTAATGGTGCTGATTTCAATAGAACTGGCAATAACATATTCATTAACAACATACACCAACTCCTATTGCAAGATATAAAAATTCTTAATAATTAGTTATAACAAAAGGCTCTTTTAAGAGCGAGCCCAACAGGAGCATCATTTATGTCAATCAATAAGGGTTCCTTTTTTAAAAGATACTTTTTCAGTACCACAGTACTCTCTCGATTTCCACATGGAGGTTCTGCTGTACTCCGAATATATATTTTTTTTTCAATCAATGTATTTCCAAAATTTTAACTATACATACTGTAACTAAAGTAACCTAAATCCAATTATAATTACAACCTTAAAGTATGTTTTATAACAACACTTCACTGTGTATTGTAAAACACAGTGAAACTGCGGTATAAAACAACATGGCTGCAATAAAGTTTTTCATAAGTCCTCATTAGCCAATTAGATTCTCACTTTTCATTGCTATGTACCAAAGTTGTACCACCGTACTACCACAGCCACAGATATAGCTAAATAATACCTCATGACATAATTTACTTAAGATTGAGATTTACTTAATTTCTTTGCTTGCAGTACACAACAATATCATATGCACCACACACTATGCAATATTGTCAAATTAAATAAAAATACATGTGACTATTTTTCCTCTATGCAAAATACAGAAGTCTATAAAAAATACAATGGATTTCAAGCCTGTTTAGGAACCCCCCTTTTTTCTTTCCTGCCCCATGACAAAATACTGTGAAACACTGACAACTCCCAAAATGAAGCAGGAGCAGAAGATTTTCAAAGTTATCAAGGGACATAAATCCCCAAAAACCCTAACTTTGGTCACCCTACCTATAACGTGCCTAATATTGCAATGGAAATAACACCTTATATCTATCTATCTATCTATCTATCTATCTATCTATCTATCTATCTATCTATCTATCTATCTATCTATCTATCTATCTCTCTCTCTCTCTATATATATATATATATATATATTTATATATATATATATATATATATATATATATATATATATATATATATATATATAAATATACATATATATGTAAAACATCCACGATTTATCGCTAAATTCCTGCCACTTGTTAGTGGCGAGCCCGTGGTAGGGTAGCGAACCCTAATTTATCCTACCTGATGTGTCACCTCTGTGCGTACAATACAAACACCTCGTAGATAACATACTGTGGCTCAAATCCACACAGCATTTTTATTTTACACTGGCAGCATGAGTCAGCAACAAGTATTAACCCAACGCGTTTCGGAGTCCTCGCTCCTTGCTCACGGGTTCAAATGGTTCCAACACATTCCAGCTTTGTGACTTTCGTAAAGTAAACTTCAATGTGCACAAAAACATAAATGACAGACTAACAGATACTCACATACTTTTAGGAAACATGTTGGCCATTTTGGAACATTTTAAATACTGTTATGCACTCAACTTTACGAATCAATATGTACATAACTTCACATTGTACATTCTCTAACTATACAAATTCCTATCATAGTACAATAATTTTTGGAACAAATTCAACTAATTACTCCATTACTGACATAATCATACAATACTTTGTTCTTACTACCATAAATAACGACATTCAATCCTTACTCAACATATATAGATCCACTACACTTAACTATTATTTTCCTTCATAATGCATTTAATATTATACTATATTAATTATATTAAATGTAATGCGGCTACATTGCCTTTAATATTATACAGAGTTGTGAATGCTCTTTTCAAATTATTAATTTTACTATAATTTAACTAGTATTTTTTCATTAATAATCAAATTCCATAAACAAATTAATCTTAACTTCACACGATCGTTAGAGAATTCTCCTAGGAAATTCATATATAGAGTTCACTCTTTATACAAATGTTATTAGACTCTCTCAGGCCAACAAAAGGGATTAAATATAATAGCTCTCCTGTGTTCAAGTGCTTCAATCTCAGCTTCATCTTCTCCCTACTAAATAAAACAAAATATATGAAATACATACTAGAACTTAAATCATAAAATCAGATTTCCTATAACTCATCTATTGGAAAACATTATAAAAATACTTAAGTATACCTGCAATTCTGATTGTAATTAAAAACTCAACCTAAATGCACTAATAATTCCTCACTAAATTCAATCCTCCTGGATGAAGAGTTCTGTATTTGATAATGAGTTTAGATTCCAATCTCAATTCCTGCTCCCTATTTCCTCCTCGCAAGTGATCAGGGATACCCTCCAAAACACAAAACTTTAATATATATATTTTTTTTATGATGGTATAGAGCAAAATGTCTAGCAATTGGATATTGGTTATCATAATTTACTATGGCTCTCATGTGTTCAAGCACCGTTTTTTTAGCTTTATGAATTGTGCTGCCAATGTAATACATATCACATGGTTAGCCCAATGCATAAATACTGTTCTCCGAATTGCAAGTCAAATGTTATTTGTTTAGATAGTCGAATTTCACCGCAATTGCTACTATATTTACAAGCTTTGCATGAACCAGACATAAAAAAGCCTTTTATAGTTGTTTGTCGAACAATTCCTGTGGATTGTACTAAACTCTCACAGAGTTTATCTTTCAAAGAGGTGCATCTTTTAAAAGTTATCTGCAGTTTCTCCCCAATATGTTTGAAAAAATGTTCTTCAGTTCTAAGTATGTTCCAATACTTTTTTAGGCTACGTCTCACTTCCCAAGCCTCACTATGAAAAGTTGTAATAAACTTTACAGATTGGATCTCATCACTTTTTTCATTTTTTGATAGCAACAGTTTCTCTCGGTCAGTTGTCATGACCTTATTACATGCACTCTCAATGACCTTACCGGAGTAACCTCTCTCAAGAAATCTATTCCTCATTGTCTCGCTCTCTATCAAGTTCTTTGGATGACAACTCTTTGCACAAAGTAAACTATTTCCTGCTGTTATCTTACAAAACAAAGAGCTCACCAACTTAGAACACTGAATCTCTAACCTTAAATCAAGAAACTCAATAGTTGATGTATGTATCTGGGCTGTAAGTTTCAAGTTCAATCAAACAATGTTTAATTGCTTGACAAAGTCAGAAGCCTCATTCACATTCCTCTCCAGATACAGAAGATATTGGGGGTCATTAGGACCCTGGCGGACGGCGGAGAAGCGGCGGGAAGACCGCCACCAGGCTGGCGGTCACATTTTTGCAATTATGCCCATGGTGGTTACCGCCATGGTCATCCGCCTCTTCTCCGTTCCACCCACCAGGGCGGAGACGACCGCTGGGCTGGAGACCTGGGTCTCCAGCCCGGCGGTCGTCACTATACCGCCGGTGGTATTTGGACCCGGCTGACTGCCATGGATTCCATGCGGTTTGGAACCGCCATGAAATCCATGGCGGTAAGCACTATCAGTGCCACGGAATTCCTTCCCTGGCACTGATAGGGGTACCCACCTCCCCCCACCCCGACTCCCTCCCCTACACCCCCCACCACCCATGCCACCCCCCAAAGGTGGCAGGACCCCCCTCCCCACCCCACCCCCAACATCACATCACTCATACACACCCGACATGCACGCAGGCACCACCGACACACATACAGGCACACACCGACATACATGCCACCAGCCACACACACAGTCAGACACGAACATCCACATTCAAACATACATGCACACATCCATACAGACATACCTACAGACATACATGCGCTCATTCCCAAACACACAACACCCCCGCAAACACACAGGCACTCACACACCCCCTGTACATACACACACGCACACCCCCATGCACGCACACAACACACAACACCCCTCCACCCCCTCCCCTAACGGACAATCAACTTACCTGGTCCGTTGATCCTCTGGGAGGGGATGGGATCCATGGGGGCTGCTCCGCCGACACCACACCATCAACAGAACACCGCCACGCCGAATCACAGGATGTGATTCGGGAGGCGGTGTTCTGTTGATGTTGCGGTGGAGGTGGAGCAACCTCCCCTTCCCCGCCGCCCGCCAGTATGGCTGTTGGCGGCTCTCCATCCGAAAAAGGACAGAGGGCTGCCAACAGTCATAATACGCCGAGCGGAAAACCGCCACCACTGGCGGTCTTCAGCACGGCGGTCCCTCGGCGGTCTTGACAAAAGACCACCAAGGTCAAAATGACCCCCATTGTCTATATAGCAAACCCAGAGGATGGCGTGTTCGTCAAACTGACTGATGTTATACACTATCTGCTTCTCCCACCAGCCCAGGTAAAGATCTGCATAGCTGGGAGCGAAGCAAGTGCCCATCGATGTTCCTTGGGTCTGCCGATAGACCTCCTTGTCAAAAATGAAAACATTGTGCAAATGTGCATCATTTGTAGGAGCATTTCAGTATGATGTAAAAATGATATGGACCTGCTCTTAAAAAATGTTTACTTGATTTTATACCCAAATCATGGGGTATGCAGGTATATAAGCTCTCTACATCTAAACAGAGTAATAAATACTGTTCCTCCCAAACAATGCCATTTATTCTTCTTAAAAAATCACCTGTATCCTTTATATATGATGGCAAGGATTGGTCAAATGATCACATGAAAAAAATCAACATACTTTAACCTTTTACGTGCGGGCGTCGGCAATAAAATAAAAAGACAGGGGGGCGCCCGTGGGCAGGGTGACCCCCTGTGGGGGCAATATTTTTTTTTAGATGTTGTAGGATTTCCCTGGGGGCCATTTTGGCCCCCAAGGAACCATACAACAACTAAAAAAAATAGAACTATATGTAGATCTATATATATATATATATATATATATATATATATATAGATATATCTATGTAGATATATCTATGTACATGGATATATCTATAGACATATCTATGTAGATATATATATATATATATATATATATATAGATAGATCAATATATATCAATCAATCAAAGAGATTTATAAAGCGCGCTACTCATCCGTGAGGGTCTCAAGGCGTTGCGGGGGGAGTGGGGGAGAGGGAAAGGGGCTGGGAGGTTCACTGTTCGAAAAGCCAGGTTTTGAGGCCCTTCCTGAAAAGAAGTAGGTTTTGGGTCTTGCGAAGGTGGGTTGGGAGGGCGTTCCAGGTTTTGGGTGCAAGGTAGGAGAAGGATCTGCCCCCGTTGGTGGTGTGTTTGATGCAGGGGACAGAGGCGAGAGAGAGGTCAGCTGAGCGGAGGTTTCGTGTAGGGGTGTGGAAGGTGACTCTCGTTGAGGTAGGCAGGGCCTGTGTTGTGGAGTGATTTGTGTGCGAGGATGAGGATCTTGAAGGTGATCCTTTTGTCAATGGGGAGCCAGTGGAGGGATCTGAGGTGTGGGGAGATGTGTTTGTGTACGGGGAGGTCGAGGATGAGTCGTGCTGCTGAGTTCTAGATGTGTGTAGTTTGCGCTTGAGTTTTAGAGTGGTGCCGGCGTAGAGGGCGTTTCCGTAATCAAGTCTGCTACTGATGAGTGCGTGAGTGACAGTTTTTCTGGTCTCTGTGGGGATCCATTTGAATGTTTTTTTCAGTATACGGAGTGTGTTGAAGCATGAGGAGGTGAGAGCGTTGATTTGTTGGGTCATCGAGAGGGAGGAGTCTAGGATGATGCCGAGGTTGCGTGCGTGGTTGGCGGGGGTGGGTGCAGGGCCTAGCGTGGTGGGCCACCATGAGGGGTCCCAGGTGTTTTTGTGTGGGCCAAAGAGGATTATTTTGGTTTTGCTTGAGTTGAGTTTCAGGTGGTTGGCTGTCATATATATATCACTTTTGTCAATATGTGTGTGGTTTCCCTGGGGGGAAAAGGGTCAGACTTGTCTAGTGGCAGTTTTAGTGCCATAAAGAAGCGCAGAAGGTTTATATGCCTACTGCAAAGAGCAAATCTATATTTTATGTAAATAGCTGAGTACATTAGTAAAGTCAGCCATTACCTGCGCTATAACACCAATGAAATGTATGTGCGGGGTGGAGGGCGGCTATGGAGAGATGAAGGGCACTTTTGCCGGGTGGTAATAAGGAAATCCTAGGAGGAGGCAGTGGGAGCACCAATAATGATTGTTGGACTGGGCGCAGGAGGTGCTAAAGACTGTGACGAATGGTATGTGACAAGGTGTTTTTTGAGTGTCTTGAAAGAACGTGCTGATTGTGGGAAGAAGCGCAGGTAAGGTGGCCTCTACTGTTGCACGTATCTCACACACACCATCGATTTTGTGACTGTCTACGTAGGCTAGTGTTTTAGAGCAACAGTTTAGCCAATAGCAGAGATGGCATCTTGATGGATGACTGCTGCCTGCACTCGGGTTATAGAGGACCGCTCTGACATAGGATCAGAGACTGAGATATCAGATACTGAGACAGCATCTGAGGGATAGGACAATGGCGCAGACTCTGGGAGTGATTTTTCAGTCGGAGGAGTCCCATTCGATAACTCCTCTTCCAGTACATTATGAGGGAGGTGATGAGGACAGTCCTGCTGTCCCTTCGCAAGCTGTTTGTGCGACTGGGTAATAGTGGGTTAGCCCAACCCAGAGAGCAGGTGAATGCTGGCGGCAAGCAGAGAGAGAGAGAGTGCTCTCTTGGGAGCTCCCCAATTTAGTTCAGCCCCAAATTCCACCACCCAAATCGTATTGTGGAGACATCAAAATTATCTATGGCAAAACCAACTGGTTTTGTAAGGCAGGCACCTGTGTTTTTGGTCCTGGATTCGGCGGCCATATAGAGAAACACACTAAACCCAAACATTTCTGGAAACTAGACATTCGGGGGAGTCCACAGAGGTGTGACTTGTGTGGATTCCCCAAAGTTTTCTTACCCAGAACACCCTGCAAAGCTGAAAAGGTGAATAAAAACTCTATTTTTCTCGCATTTCTGTCACACAAACTAAAGGAATATGCTGGGATCCACAAAATTCCTACCACCCAGTGACTCCTCACCTGTCCTGATAAAAACACGACCCCACTTGAGTGCCTACACCTAGTGGCTGCGTCAGGAATGGATCACCACAGGGTCAACAGCTGCCTCACGTAAGGACCAACATTGACCATTGTGTGATCTATTCCTGTCGCGGGCACCAGGCCTACCCACACAAGTGAGGTATCATATTTATCGGGAGACTTGGGGGAACACTGGGTAGAAGGACATTTGTGGCTCCTCTCATATTCCAGAACTTTCTGTCACCGAAATGTGAGGAAAACTTGTTATTTTAGCCACATTTTGAGGTTTGCAAAGGATTCTGGGTAACATAACCTGGTCAGAGCCCCACAAGTCACCTCATCTTGGATTCCCCTGGGTTTCTAGTTTTCAAAAATGCGCTGGTTTGCTAGGATTCCCCAGGTGCCGGCTGAGCTAGAGGCCAAAATCCACAGGTAGGCACTGTTTTGTATGAAACAATTTGATGTGTCCACGTCGTGTTTTGGGGTATTTCCTGTCGCGGGCGCAAGGCCTACCCCACACAAGTGAGGTATCATTTTTATCAGGAGGCTTGGGGGAACTCTGGGTGGAAGGAAATTTGTGGCTCCTCTCAGATTCCAGAACTTTCTGTCACCGAAATGTGAGGAAAACTTGTTTTTTTAGCCACTTTTTGAGGTTTGCAAAGAATTCTGGGTAACAGAACCTGGTCAGAGCCCCACAAGTCACCCCATCTTGGATTCCCCTCGGTCTCTAGTTTTCAAAAATGCACAGGTTTGGTAGGTTTCCCTATGTGCCGGCTGAGCTAGAGGCCAAAATCTACAGGTAGGCACTTTGCAAAAAACAGCTCTGTATTCTGTCCAAAAATGTGATGTGTCCTCGTTCCGTTTTGGGTCATTTCCTGTCGCGGGCGCTAGGCCTACCCACACAAGTGAGGTATCATTTTTATCGGGAGACTTGGGGGAACGCTGGGTGGAAGGAAATTTGTGGCTCCTCTCAGATTCCAGAACTTTCTGTCACGGAAATGTGAGGAAAATGTGTTTTTTTAGCCACTTTTTGAGGTTTGCAAAGGACTCTGGGTAACAGAACCTGGTCAGAGCCCCACAAGTCACCCCATCTTGGATTCCCCATGGTCTCTATTTTCCAAAAATGCACAGGTTTGGTAGGTTTGCCTATGTGCCGGCTGAGCTAGAGGCCAAAATCTACAGGTAGGCACTTTGCAAAAAAACAGCTCTGTATTCTGTCAAAAAATGTGATGTGTCCATGATGTGTTTTGGGGCATTTCCTGTCGCGGGCGCTAGGCCTACCCACACAAGTGAGGTATCATTTTTATCGGCAGACTTGGGGGAACATAGAATAGCAAAACAAGTGTTATTGCCCCTTATCTTTCTCTACATTTTTTCTTTCCAAATATAAGAGAGTGTGTAAAAAAGACGTCTATTTGAGAAATGCCCTGCAATTCACATGCTAGTATGGGCACCCCAGAATTCAGAGATGTGCAAATAACTACTGCTCCTCAAAACCTTATCTTGAGCCCATTTTGGAAATGCAAAGGTTTTCTTGATACCTATTTTTCACTCTTCATATTTCAGCAAATGAATTGCTGTATACCCAGTATAGAATGAAAACCAACGGCAGGAGGCAGCTCATTTATTGGCTCTGGGTACCTAGGGTTCTTGATGAACCTACAAGCCCTTTATATCCCCGCAACCAGAAGAGTCCAGCAGACAAAACGGTATATTGCTTTTGGAAATCTGACATCGCAGGAAAAAGTTACAGAGTAAAACATAAAGAAAAATGGCTGTAGTTTTCAGCTCAATTTCAGCTGTTATTTTCTGTAGGAAAACCTTATAGGATCTACACAAATGACACCTTGCTGAATTCAGAATTTTGTCTAGTTTTCAGAAATGTTTAGCATTCTGGGATCCAGCATTGGTTTCACACCCATTCCTGTCACTAACTGGAAGGAGGCTGAAAGCACCAAAAATATTAAAAATGGGGTATGTTCCAGTAAAATGCCAAATTTGTGTTGAAAAATGTGGTTTTCTGATTCAAGTCTGCCCGTTCCTGAAAGGTGGGAAGATAGTGATTTCAGCACCAGAAACCCTTTGTTGATGGCATTTTCAGGGAAAAAACCACAAGCCTTCTTCGGCAGCCCTTTTTCCCATTTTTTTGGAAAAAACTAAATTTTCACTGTATTTTGGCTATTTTCTTGGTCTTCTCCAGGGGAAACCACAAACTCTGGGTACCATTAGAATCCCTAGGATGTTGGAAAAAAAGGACGCAAATTTGGCGTGGTTAGCTTATGTGGACAAAAAGTTATGAAGGCCTAAGCGCGAACTAACCTAAATAGCCAAAAAAGGGCTCAGCACTGGGGGGGGAAAAGGCCCAGCAGCTAAGGGGTTAAAGTATTTTCTAACATTTTTTTTTTTAATCTGTTTATTAAATTTATAAAATTCTTACAGTAATCTGGATATATGGACAAATTATTATACCAAATTGCCTTACATTTAGAACATTCTGTCATATATCACAGTTCAACAACAGATCTTGTGATCAACACTTGAAAGGAAAGAGGAAACAATAAAATGCCATTCGACAAAAAGAGAGAATTGCTTGCCAGAGACCCAAGGATATGTCTGGGCGATTGTGGGGAGAGGGGGAAGAGAAGGGAAAACAAGACGGGGGGAACAGGGAGGGAAGAAGGGGGAGGCATTGGCACGTGAAAAGAGGACCTGAACAGCGGGTAGTGGGGATGGCACCAAAGGGGAAACCCAGCAGAGCCCCCCGAACACGTGAGAAGATCCAGCAGCCGCCACCGCTGGGACTGTGTGTGTGGGGTCTGACAGTGGGGCCCCCCACCAGGGCGGCTCCAACGTCCGGAGCACACAGTCTCAACTACACTCTGTACCTCTGGTGCCAGGCATCAGGACAAGTTTACGCAGCATTTAATCGAATGAGCAAGCATTCCAGCCCAATTCCTGGGGCCTCCCGACCATCCCCCATTTGTGCCAGCTTGTGCGGATACAGCAACCTCGATTCAAGGAGGACAGGTATCATCTTTTTTTTCCAGCTGATCTATGAAGGAATCCATTATGTCTGCCCCCTGACAACCACCCCACTCCCACGGAGTGTGTGTAGTACCTGCGCCTCTGCTCTGGCCCAGTGCAACAGTTCAGAAGACCAGCGGTGTATGTCTGGAGCACTGGGTGACTTCCACTGTATCGCTATGAGGCTTTTAAATAGGACAAATGCAAGGTTCACACATCAGTGAATCTGTTTCCCCCCCCCACGCTGTTGGCACACCCCTAGCAGACAGGATTCAGGCATCGGGGATAAGGATAATCCCGACCAGACAGCTGTCTGAGCCGTGACATCATGCCATGTACGGTGTACCGATGGGCAGCTTCATGCCATGTGGAGAAAGTCTGCTTCTGTTTTCCTGCATCTTGGGCAATCCGGGTCAGATTGTGGGAACATGCGCTTTATCCTGGCTGGGGTTAGATATGTCTGGTGCAAGTAATTAAATTAAGTAAATCGGAAACAAGCGTTTCGCGGATACCTCTCGTGTGGATGTGAGTGCCGTGGTCCATGCTCATTTACTTAATGGTGAGAGCAAAGCCGGCTCCCACCTAGTCTTTGCCTGTGTCTGCGCCTCCCCAGGACAAGCCTGCAAAGTTTTATATATCCAGGATATAGCGTATTGTGTGCCCACTCCTAAAAACAGCTCATGTAGAACCAATGATATTTGTGGTTCGTTGTTGCTGTTCCCCCATGTATTGCACACCAGATGCTGCAGCGCCCCGTGTGCAATAAATCCGCCCCATCCTAGGTTGTGTGCTCTCACTAGTGCCTCATACGATAAAAGGCGTCCCTCCACGAAAATGTCTCCTATAGTTTGTATACCCTTTGTGGACCAGGCAGCCAGTCCGTGTTGTCCACTTATTCTGTCTATTCCAGGGATGGCTAGTAGGGGTATCTTGGGTAAGAACAGCAGAGACCTCCTTCCCGCCATCTCGTAGGGGCACCAGACCCAGTCGGCTACATACATCAAGGTATTACTGTGGTGCGGCGGGCCATCTCGAACAATAAGCCATCTCAATACGTCTGAGTGTCCCAATGAGGCGCCCACCGTACGGCTCTCCGAACCGAGGGGGTCGCACAGCCAGCCCATAATCCAATGTATCTGTGCTGCTGCATATTATAGCTCAAACTGCGGTGCCCCACTCCCCCTCCAACGGCAAATAAGTCTTGACTAGGGCCACCCGCCGGTGACCCCCGCCCCATATCAATTCGGTCAACAAGCTAGTCAAGGGATCAAAGAAGTTCTTAGGAAGATCTAGCGGTAAAGCCGAGAAATAATACAATATGCGGGGAGGACAATCATTTTTGCGATTGCTACTCTTCCTAAGGGTGAAAGTGGGAGCGAGTACCAAAAGGGCAACAAGCCTATTGTACCTGATCGTCTGGCCCAGGTTCCCCTCCCTGAGATCCAAGTTGTCATGATATATGTGTACCCCTAAGTATTTGAAAATGTTATAACATCACTGCAGGGCATGCATGGAGATCGTATCCCTCTGTGGTCCCGGAATCGGCCGCATCGGGAACAAACATGATTTTGACCAATTTACTCAGAGACCAGACAGGTTGCCGAAGGAGTCCAGCAAGCGAAGTAAATCCGGCAGGGATTCGTAGCAGTTACAAAGATATATTAGTGCGTCGTCCGCATATAGGGAAATTATTCGGTGTTCCCTTCCGTCTATAATGCCACAGTGTGGAGCCGCGTTTCGCAGCCCTGCTGCTAGTGGATCAAATGCCAGAGCAAACAGGAGTGGTGATAAGGGACAACCCTGTCTCATGCCTCTACCTATTGCAAACTCCTCGGATATAATCCCACCAGTCTTAACTCTCGCTTTCGGATCTGTGTATAGAGTTGATACCGAGCGCATGAATATGTTGCCGAATCCCATGTGCTTCATTGCCTCCATCAGGAAAGGCCAACCTAGTAGGTCGAATACCTTTTCTACATCCAGAGAGACCGCGACACGTGCATGGTCTGATTCTGGGGTCTCAGCTATGAGCCTCAAAAGGCTTCTAATATTAATGAAAGTGTTTCGGCCGGGTATGAAACCGGACTGATCTGGGTGAACCAGGATTGGCATCAGTGGTAGGAGGCGATTCGCCAGCACCTTCCCCAGCAGTTCAGTAGTGACAGGGGTCGATATGACCGAACGTCCCGGGGATCACAGCCTTTTTTGTGAAGGACCACTATTGTTGCCTCGCGCTGTGACCATGGAAGGCAACCCAGTTCATACGCCTCTGTCAGCATTTTTAAATAAGGTGTAAGCTCCTGCGCCGAGAAAGTTTGATAGTACTCAGCTGGCAGTCCGCCCAAGGAGCTTTATTGTGGGCTAATTGTCACAAAGCTTGCTGGATCACGTCCATTTCTTTGGGTTCCTCCAATTTGAGTAACTGTGTCACTGTCAGGTGAGTGAGCTGAGATGCCTGAAAAAAATCCTTCATCTGCTCCAGGGGCGGAGGGGGTCCTGCTGCGTACAGAGTGCCATAGTATTGTCTGAAAGCCTCGTTTATCTCTAACTGCGTATTAACTATGGCTTCTGTATCTAGGCAGATGTCGCTTATGGGTGTGTGTTGTTGTTCGCCTTTCACCAGCCAGGCCAGTAGCCTGCTGGAGCAGTCCCCCTCGGCATGCAACCGAGCTACGTGATGTCAGTAGTCAAATTTTCTTAGTTGCGAGTCAGCCTCAGCCCATTGTTTTTTTAGCCCAACCATACCACCTTGGTCTCCCTCATCTGATGCCACCCTCCGCCCCACGCAGCTCCTCCTCAATATTGTGTAACTCTGGAGTTAATGTGCGACGGACCCCTTCCGGCCATCGACATGCTCATGCCCCTTACCACCACTTTATGTCCGTCCCACTCAGCCGCCCGTGATGATGCCGTGTGGGTATTTTTTTGGAATCTTTATTGGAAATTAGGAGGCATTACAGAAGAGGGTAATATCATCTATACGCTTCATAACAAGTACATCTTTAAGGTCAACATGTGAAGTCTTATCATCCGAAACAACATAAAATCAATGAAGCTAGGGGGAACTGGGGAAAATATGTAATAGAGATGGAGATAGATGAGAAGAAAGAGAAAAGAGGGGGAAGAGAGAGAGAGAGAGGGAGGGAAACGAGAGGGGGTAGAGGGGGAGGAGTCGGGAGACCAAGATGGACGAGAGGGAATGTTGGTAGCATTCTTGATACATTGTAAGATGTAAGGTGTAAGATGCAAGATGTGAGGTGTCCAGGGCATGACAGGGTAGGTCGAGCAGTCAATCGGAGCATGTTTTCGTATTTGTTAGAGTATCCAGGAGGGTCCGGAAGGGTAAGCGCATAAGAGTGCGTATCATGGGGTATTGGGGATATGTAACTCCAGTTTATAATTGTTTAAACATGCTGTCGCCGGCGGATGGTGCTGTCTAACGGGAGAGTCACGCCCTGGCTCATTCTGTTGTTACCTATCCTGATGGTTAAGGGAGAATCAAGAGGGGTGAGTATGCTATAGATCGATAGAATATAGAATGCAATAGGATCAGGTTATCCACTATTGGCGTCACCCGAGCCCAGGGGGCCTACACCCCATTAGCTAAGGGGATGAGGAATCGGAAAGATTTTGGGTGAGTCTCCATGAGAGCTTGTCCCCTTTAAAACAAGTCCAGCAGTCCTAAACTAGACGGGCCGCCAAACGCTGGATAGAAGAGAGGAAATTGATGGTACGGTAAGGGGGGGAAGCAGAGAGTGGGGGAACAGGGACGAGCGATAGGTAGAGGGGTCCGACCAGCGGTAGGTTGAAAGCCAAGGGAAGAAGAAAAGAAATGGAGGCAACTACGGCTTGAGGAGGGTAAAGTTGAACAAGTCTATAGGGGAAGGGTATAGGACCAAAGAGTTCCGCTAGAGATAATTGGTCTAGGAGTCAGGAAAGAAGAGAGTGCGCATTGATACAGAAACTAAGCATGTAGGCAGAGATTTAAGAGAAAAGAAAAGGGAGGGAAGGGGGGACTAAGGCGCCGACTGTCCACCAGCTGATGTGGGGAGTGGGGGAGGGGAAGAGAAGGGGAGACAAGCATTAAGGGAGAAAAAACTGATGGCCGTTATGGTCCTGTTAGGAAAGGGCTCCAGACTTTAGTAAACAGGGCCACCTGGTCCTGTAGGTTATAGATTACTCCTGTTCATGCGCAGCAGTTTGGATCATAGCAGTCATCCATTCTGCCGGAGTTGGGGCAATGCTGGATCTCCAGTGTCGGAGGATGCAGATTTTAGCCGTAGTGAGTGCTGTGTGTAGTAATCGCTGTTGAATGTCACGGCAGGTGGAGGGCTGGGCTTGTGTCGTGGAGGAGGATGAGCAATGGTGGAATTGGGTGTTGTAGCAGTAGGGAGACCGCCAGGGTATGGTGCACCGCATCCCATAAGGGTTGTATCGATGGACAGTGGCACAAGATGTGTAGTAAGTTGCAGTGAGGTTCTACACAGCGCCAGACGTTTGCATGTGGTAGAAGGCCTGCCCCATAGAGTTTCAACAAAGTACAGTACCAATCATGAAGGACTTTAAAAAGACAGAACTTTACTCAGGCTTCTCGAGTACCTCTATCAAGGGCTTCCAGGATATCTGACCAGTCCGCCTCAGTGTAGGTGATCCCTAATTGGTTTTGCCACTTATGCCGCAACCTTCCGAAGAGAGGTTGCGAATAGAGATGGCTCACTAACACCTCATATAGGCTGGCCATTACACCTCTGTGGCGTCCCCACGTTTCCAAATAGGTGACAATTGGTGAGGCCTTGATCACCCATGGCAGGGTTCCCAGCGCTCTGTGCAGGCAATGCTTAAGTTGGAGATAGTGCCATTCTTGGCTACGATGGATACCGAACTCCTCTCTTAGGTCGTCAAACGACCAGAGCTGGTCCCCGCCCATAGTCTGGGCTATACAGCCGATACCGGCAATACTCAATTGAGGCCATCCCCCAATTTGATGTTTTTGTTACCCTCTATGGTGGCTTGGGCATGTAAGAAGGGATGCACTCCTAGTAGGCGATGAGCTCTACGCCATGCCACACTTGTTGCCATTAGGACCGGATTGTTCTGCAGGGAACCTACACTGTATAGGCCTCCTAGCCCTTCGTGACGGGCCCGCAAAAGTTTCTCTGTGGCCACCCACTGCGGAGGTTCTGATGTTCTGGGAAGCATATAGGCCAGTTGGGACAGCTGTAGGGCTAGGGAATAGTGTTCCACTGAGGGGAGTCCTAAACCCCCACAGGATCAACGTGTAAGTATTTTTGCCAGCGTCATCTGTGGTTGCATAGAGCCCCAAACAAAAGCTCTCACCGAGGCATCTGTCATCCTAAGCGTGGGTAGGGGCACAGGTAGGGGAAGCACGCCAGGGTGTATATGAAGCGCTGGAGAGTGACCATTCTGACCACCTGCACTCTGCCCCACATGAAAAGGCCCAATAGTGACCATTTTGCAAAGTCTTGCTTCATACGAGACACAAGGGGGTCCAGGTTGTCCCCAATCATGTGCTCCAGACCCCGGTTAACAAGGGTTTCCAGGTACTTGAGGCGGGTCGGGGTCCATCTAAATGGGAGGCCGTGGATTGCTGCCCTCGTCGTTATAAGTGAGAGGGGCAAAGCTTCGCACTTCTCCCAATTCACCCGGTATCCCAGACAAGAGCGCAAAACCATCTATGGCTGACAGTAACAATGGTAGAGATCGCTCCAGATCGGTCAAGGTTAACAAAATGTCGTCGGCATAGAGATAGATTTTTGAGATGCCGCCTATGATGGAGATACCTGATATCTGCTGGGAGTGTCGGATGTTGGCCGCCAGGGTCTCCATTGCCAGTAGGAACAAGAGCGGCGACAAGGGGCAACCATGTCTCATTCCCCTTCCAATGGGGAACAGATCTGATAGAAAGCCCCCACAATTAACTTGCGCCATGGAATGGTCATATAGTAAGCAAACTTTAGAGACGAATTGTTCTCCGGGGCCGAAATGCGTCATAGTAGCAAACAAGTAGGGCCATTCAATGCGGTGAAACGCCTTCTCTGCGTCAAGAGATAGGGCCAAAGCGTCCTCCAGTATATTTAAAGATTTGTACAGAGTATGGCAAAGATTACGCATGTGGTTTCTTGAGGTGCTGCCCGGTACAAACCCCACAAGGGTATTGTGGATCAAGGACGGAATGACTTTGCGTAAGCGTGCCGCCAAGACACTTGTCAAGAGTTTGATGTTTCCATTCAGGAGAGATATAGGTTGGTAACTGCTGAAGAGTAGGGGGTCCCTGCCCGGTTTGGGTAAAACAACTATTGCAGCCTTATTGGACAGTGCTGCCAGAGAACCCTCTTGGCACGCCTCTGCAAGCGCCTCGTATACAGCGAAGACCGCCTCCTCTCCTGCCCATCTGTAAAATTCTGCAGAGAAGCCATCCTCACCCGGAGATTTGAGATGGCTTAGGCTATTTCTGCCCTGCTTATTTCGCCTTCCAGGAGAGCTTGGCCCGCACCCGAAAGGCGAGGTAGATTGGCTGTGGTGAGGAAGGTCTTGATTTGTGCGTTGCTTGCCGCTGTTTCCGTGGAGTAAAGATGTTGGTAAAAGGCCGCAAATTCATTACAATATCTTGTGGGCGCGTTAGTATTTCTCCTGTGGAGGATGTAATGGCTGGAATAGTGGAGGGGGCTTCCCTCTGACAGAGCGGCGCCGTCAACAGCCATCCAGCCTTATCGCCTTGTTCGTATTGGCCATTCAAGCTTGTTCTAGAGGACGACGTAATGAGAGGGATGGCTGGGCAGTGTATTGCCTGGTGATACTCTGCATGTCGTCTTCGAGGGTCCGTTGGCGGGTCGCCCTGTCTCTGTTAGCCAGTGCGGCATCACGTATCATGTGGCCTCTTAGGGTTGCCTTCGCTGCCGCCCAGAGAACCAATTTGGAGGCCACAGAACTGGCATTGTCAATCATGTATGTGGACACATGGGTCCGCAGATGCTCTTTCCCTTGAGGGGAGCGGTACCTATGCACCGCAAAGCGCCATGGTTTGCGACCAGGAGATGTGAGACCCATTTTGAACGAAAGTTGAATAGGGGAATGGTCTGAGAGCCTGCTATCTAATATACGGGCGTATTGAAGTTGGGCGGCTACAGTGTGTGACACCAAAAAGTAGTCCAGGTGAGATTGAGTGCAGTGGACATTAGAAAGGAAGGTGTATTCCTTGTCTTTTGGATGGGTTAATCTCCAGTAATCGACTAAACCTGTGTCAGTCATCACATCTGCTAGTAGCGCCCTGTCATGGTTGTTACCTGTGTCTATGGGGCCTGTCCTATCTAGTATCGCATCCCGGGCTAAGTTCCAGTCCCCCCCTATGATGTAGTAGGTTGTCCCGATTTCGGTCAGGAGGCGGTTTAGTTGCAAGAGAAAAGGCCGCTTGGTACCGATCGGCACGTACACAGAGCCCACGCAGAAAAACGTGTCTCCCACTTTCAGTTTTGCGAATACATATCTCCCCTCCAGGTCATCCCATGTTTTAATGACCATGGCGGGGAGGGTTCTACGTAATAATATCACTACTCTGCATTTGCGGAGGGGTAACACCGCCGGGCTCGTGTGATACTGGGCAGCAGCTAAAAAAGGCCCTTCCCACCCAGTCCCGACGAAGTTTGCTAGTTTCCCACACTATCAAGATGGGTCTCCTGAATTAGAGCTATGTCCGCCCTTTTCGATTGGAGGTAGGACAGCACCTTCTTTTGTTTAACATAATTCCTCAAGCCGTGCATATTCCAGGAGAGGATCCGTAATGGATGTGTCTCGCGGGGGTGGTTCCCGACATGCTGGCAATTGAAGTGAGGACTTCAGATCAGGGAGTGGGGGAGAGGACGTCATTTACCGTATGAAGCAGGGGCAATATCCAAAGACTTTTATGACCCTGAGGACCTGAGGCTTTTCTTGGACTCCTTTCAGCTTCAACCCATAGACTCAGTTACTTCGACTCGGCCGCAAGAAAACTCAGGGGATAGCAGCTATACCCCTCTCCCAGGATTGGAGCAGGGAGGGGCAGGCAACACCGTCCGATGTTGTTGTCCCACCGCCCCTTACCTCCAAGGACAGTGACCGCCCCCCCCTGTAGAAACAGGCCACAGCTTACGGGGGGAGGTGAGAGGAGGCAGATGGGGGGCAAGGCAGCACTACAATTCCACCACTTGTGCTGCAGTCTGTCACTGCAATTGAGCTTCGTCCCGTTTCTGGAGGACTCGGCTCCGCCCCTTGCTCCAGTCCCTCGCTGCCGAGGTACGGAGCGGCCCTCACCGCAGCCTCACTCCGGTCCCCCCCCCCCAGTAAGGGCAGGGGCTCAATATGAGGAGAGAGCGTCCGAGGTTCATGGAGAGGGATTTGCAGCAGCTGCGGCACTCCCACCGCCATCCAGAGCCCACCGTCGCACGGAGCTCCCGTTCTAGGTGGCCATCTTCGGCCGTGGCCTGACCACGCCCTTGCCGCCTGGGTATTTATTTTAAAGTATGAGTCTATACTGTCCGCCAACTCCGCTCGGAAGGGGTGAACATGCAACAGACAAAGTTGCAAGCGCCAGGTGGGAATGCATGCAATCTTCTTGCCCCATCATACAGCGGCAACCAGGGGACAATGGTCCGATAGGGTCTTGGCCAGATACGATGCACTATACAAGAGGTGAGTTAGCTCACATGAGCACAACAATAAGTCTATCTGAGCGTGAAGGTGATGTACCGGGGAGAAGAAGGAGTATTCTCTGTCCAGAGGATGTAAACCCCTCCAAACGTCATGAAGTCTCCTCTCTAGCATCCAGGTCTGCAGCGCCTGAGAGATTCTCCTGCTATGGGCGCCTGAGAGCGGAGGGTGGGATCTATCCATGGCTACGTCTGGTACACAATTGAAGTCCCCCCAACCTAAATACTGGGTTTTGGTGGGTCCTGTGTCAGTAGCGCAGAAGTGGACAACAGAAAATCTCCCTGCTTGGTGTTGGGTGCATATATACCATTAATAGCCAGTTGTTTCCCATCCAATTCCACTATTAAGTGGACATATCTGCCGTCCTCATCTTTTTGTGTGTGCTTAACCGTGTAAGGGACTCCAGGGGCGATCCATACCATCACCCCTCTCGCATATGCAGATGTTGTAGTACCATATATCGATCCCGACCACTTCTTGCCAATATTGCCCAGTTCGTGAACCGTAAGGTGGGTCTCTTGAAGTATAGCTATATATATTTTATGGTGTTTGAGATAAGCATATATTCTGCAGCTTTTGGGGATGTTAGCAATACCTCTCACATTCCAAGTTAAGATTTTATATGTAGCCGTGACTTTGTGATTGTGTTGTGCCGCAGCGCCCCCCACCGGGGCAGGAGTCCACTGCACCTCGGGACCATCATCCTGTCCCCCCCACCCCACGAGCGTAAAAGAAATGGCATACAGAAAAGAGATAGAGAGATGTAGTGAAACTTACAGTAAACAAAACTACATTAAACCGTGTGGCACAACTGGTGCTAACATAGGCACTAGTCTGATCAAGTTCCATTCGGTAACCCATATGGGTGCAGGGCCCTGCGGATGGTTTTACTTCCTTTACGGTCTCGGACGTTCCACCTCCCGATCGCAGCCCTCCCAGTGACGCAAGAGTCAACACGCTAGCCAGCTCTGACCCCATTTCGGCCAGTGGGGTATGTGCATGTTTGGATCTTGGACTCTAGTCAGCCATGGCAGATTAAACTCCGAACAGGACACAAGTGTCTTGTAATGTTCTTATGTATTTCATGGGGCTCAGATTTCCGGCTCGCATGTGCTCAAATGCAATGTCTCAGATATCATCGGCCATGCATGGTGTAAGATCAGGACCAAATATTAGTGGTGATGGAGGGGGACTAAGTTGACTCTGTGATAAGCCCGCAGTCGCAAACATGTTGGCCTCTTTTAAGGCTTGTGCCTGTCCATCCACCGCCGGTGACTTGGAAGGGTGCGCCTCAACTCCAGTGCCCATTTTCTTCCTCCTCTGAGTGCACGGGGTGAGGCAGTCCCCATGTCCATCATTCTCCCCTACTGGGTCCACCAGGCCCTTAGCATGTAGCCTCATCCATGCATCCTCCGATGTCGGGAAAATGAGGGTTCTATCTCCAACCACCACTCCCAATTGGGCCGGAAACATGAGGAAGTAAGTGATATGCTTATCTCATAGCAATTGCTTCACTTTGGCGAAAGAGGCGCGCCTGCGGTGAACTTCTGCTGTATAATCTGGGTAGGCCGTGATTACAGTGTTTTCCATTTGGACAGGGCCCAGAGTCCGAAAGCCTTGTAGGACCTGGTCCCTATTGCGGTAAATTAGAAATCTTACAGTCAACAGTCGGGGAGGCTGCCCTCCCCGGATCCGGTGGGCTCGTTCCACCACTAGCATAGGCGATACATTCTGTAGCAACACAGTGTCCTTCAACCAGTGGTCCAAGAATAGTTCCGCTTTGGGGAGCTCCGAACGTTCCGGGATACCCAAGAACCTGACATTGTTCTTGCGTGAACGGCCCTCTGCGTCCTCGAATCTTTGTTGCAGTAGTGTTATTTCAGTGTCCATTCGTCTGATTTGAGCTTTCATGTCTGAGATATCAGGCTGGGCTGTTTCGAGTGCTGATTCAGCGATGGTGACTCTATCCACCAGTTTGCGGTGGTCCGTATGGAGGAGATTGACTTCCAGCACTACCGAATTGATTTTCCCCTCCAATGAGGTTTTAGTGTCTAGCACTGCTTGCAGTAGCTTGTCAAACTGCGCTGAATGAGTGGCCAGAGTTTTGGACATCCTGTGTAGGGTGTCAGCTTGAGTACCCATGTCCCCCTTTGAGGTTGAGGCTCCAGCCTCTGCGCTGGGGTGGGACTTCGAGGTCTTCAGTTTAACTATAGTTGCTTGCGGTGCAGCCGAGTTGTCCACTGAGTGTTGTACTGGGTTGCCAACCCCTGCTGTGTGTTGCGGTCCCTTCTAAGTCCACCGCAGGGCTCAGGACCAACCCCGGACACTCTCAGCCCGGCTCGTCATGGAGGAGCCAGGCCACCTCGCCGCCTCCGCCTCAAAGGATTACTTCACAAGCAGGCCACTGCATGCAGCGACCCCAGGGGAGGTCACAGGGGCTGCTTTTCCAGAGTCTTCAGGCAGCAGGACCCGGAGGAGCTATAGGTCGTGCTAAAATTGTATTATGGTGTCACCCAGAATGACCTGCGATGGGCCTGCGATCCTCTTCATTTGTTTTTGGAATTTGATTATTAAAGAAAAAATACTAGTTAAATAATAGTAAAATGAATAATTTGAAAAGAGCATTCACAGCTCTGTATAATATTAAAAGCAATATATCCGCATTAGATTTAATATAATATAGTATAATATTAAATGCATGATGAAGGAAAATAATAGTTAAGTGTATTGGATCTATATATGGTGAGTAAGGATTGAATGTCGTTATTTACGGTTGTAAGAACAAAGTATTTTATGATGATGTAATTAATGGAGTTATTAGTTGAATTTGTTCCAAAAATAATTGTACTATGATAGGAATTTGTATAGTTAGAGAATGTACAATGTGAAATTATGTACATACTGATTCGTAAAGTTGAGTGCATAATAGTATTTCAAATGTTCCAAAATGGTCAACATGTTTCCTAAAAGTATGTGAATATCTGTTAGTCTGTCATTTATGTCTTTGAAAACATTGAAGTTTACTTTGCAAAAGTCACAAAGGTGGAATGTGTTGGACCCATTTGAACCCGTGAGCAAGGAGCGAGGGCTCCGAAATGCATTGTGTTATTATTTGTTGCTGTCTCATGCTGCAGGTGTAAAATAAAAGCACTGTATGGATTTGAGCTGCGGTATGTCGTCTACGAGGCGTTTGTATCATACGCATGGAGGTGACGCATCAGGTTGGATATACATATATATATATATATATATATATATATATGTTATCAGTGATGTCATCAATGATGGCATTTGAGATGTGATCAGGGATAGCATAAATGATGCCATAGAACATGTCATCACTGATGTAATATGTGAGGTCATAAGCAGTGTATGGTAGGACACACATTATAGTTAGTGTTGCTAACTTCTAACTAGTGAATTTCTGTGTTTTTTTGTTCAAAATGGTAATACTGTCATTGAGAAATTCACCTAACTATAATGTTACTTTAACCTTTGCTTTCTTCAGTGAATTTGAAGGGTAGTTGTACAACAAAAAATGTATTTATAAATAAATAGAAATTAAGTACTCTAAATGTTTGAGCTGAGAATGTTCAACTTCTTAGTTGTGGTAACTAACACATTCAAAAACCTTCCCAGCACAGCTTTAATAGACTTTGTATATAACTTTATATAAACATCCTATTTATATTTCAAAAAGGCACTGATCAGTTTTTATTATACCTGTTAGGCTTTTCACCTTGGCGTGGTCTCCCTTAACTTTTTGCCTCTGTTTCCCAGGTTGTTGATATGTGCTGGACTCTGATTCTGCTGTTATTGTTACTCTGGGCCCTTTACTACTGCTAACCAGTGCCAAAAGTGCAAGTGCTCCTATACAAAATGTTTATGTAATTGGTTGATCCATGATTGGCATATTTAATTTACTAATAAGTCCCTTGTAAAGTGTGCTAGAGGTGCCCAGTGCCTGTAAACCAAATGCTACTAGTGCCCCCGCAGCACTGGTTGTGCCACCCACATAAGAAGCTCTATAATCATGTCTCAGACCTGCCACTGCAGTGTCTGTGTGTGCAGTTTTAAACTGTAAATTCGACTTAGCAAGTGTACCCACTTGTCAGGCCTAAACCTTCCCTTTTCTTACATGTAAGGCACCCCTAAGGTAGGCCCTAGGTAGCCCCAAGGGCAGGGTGCAGTGTATGGTTAAGGTAGGACAGATAGTAATGTGTTTTATATATCCTGACAGTGAAATATTGCTAAATTAGTTTTTCACTGTTGTAAGGTCTGTCACTCTCAAAGGTTAACATGGGGGGTACTTTTAAATATGATTAAAGTGTAGATTCCCTTTGGGAGTGGATAGGCATGTGGAGTTTGGGGTCTCTGAGCTCACAATTTAAAAATACATCTTTTAGTAAAGTTGATTTTAAGACTGTGTGTTTGAAAATGCCGCTTTTAGAAAGTGTGCATTTTCTTGCTTAAACCATTTCTGCGACTCTGCCTGTTTGTAGATTCCCTGTCTGGGTCAGTTTGACAGTTGGGCTGTTTGCACCTCTCACTAGACAGTGACACTGTTGGAAAATGGGTTATTGGTAAGGGCAGGTAGGTACCTACACCTAGCAACAAGCCACTAACCTCCACCTAGGTACAGTTAGGTCTCAGTAAATTAATCCCAGCTCAACCCTTGGTAGCTTGGCAACGAGCGTCAAGGCTTAACTTAGGAGACAAAGTGTAAAGCATTCAAATATCACAAAACAGTAATCAAATAAAACACAGGAAACAGTTTAAAAATCCAAAACCAATTTATAAAAATAGTTTATATTTTTATCTTTAAAATTACACAAAAACGATTAAAATCGGTTCAGGGGAACCGGAGATATTAATTTTTAAAGAATTATTATTTTTCTAGCGCTTAGAAACAAAAAGTGCCAATCGGGTCATCTTGTTGCACCAGGACCGGGGCAAAGTCAAAGTTTCAGGCCGACCGCGATGGAGCCCTGCTCGGCTACAAGTCGCGGGAGGCCTCGGTTAAAAAGTTACCTTCTGACTTAGTCTTTATTTTGAAGTTTTTCTTCACCGGGACGAACCTGCCAGTTGAATCCGACCTCCTGGAGCCCTTATCCGGATACGCGATGTGGGTTTCCTCGGTGGTGATTTTTACCTTCGGACTTAGTCGTTTTTTCGAGATGAAAATCCTTCGACCGGGGTAAACCTGGATCTTGATCCGACGTCCGTGGAGCCCTTCTCGGATACGATGGCTGGGAGGTCCCGGTCAACTTTTTTCCTTCGGACTTAGTCTCTTTTTCGGATGTTTTTCTTTACCGGGACGAACCACGAAGTCAGGCCGGGTCGCGGTTGAGGCAAGCCGGCTAGAATTTCCGCGGCGGGTCGGTCCCTCTCTGGAGCTTTTTTACAAAAATTTTCAAATCTTCTCCAAACTTCTGGGGCTTCACCCAGATGTTCCTTTAAGGTTCTTTTGGGGTCCACAGCTCACCCCAAGGGTCTAGAAGTTCTGTGATGGTCCTTGGGGGGTGCGGACTTCAACTCCCAGAATGCACCTGGCGCAAACTCCTTTTTGGCCACTGGACAGTGGTCAGCTGGTCACTTTTTCAGGAGTTGGTGCAGGGGACTCTGGATAGCAATTTTTCACCTGTAGCAAACAGGGAGTCCCTCCTTGAACCAGTTGAAGCCAGGCAAAGTCCTTCTTGTGGTGAAGCCCAAGTGTGCAGCTGGTGCAGTCCTTCTGAGTGCAGGTTCCAGGTGCAGGCCAGGGGTCCAGCAGGGCAGTCCTTCTTCTCCTTTAGTTCCTTCTTGAAATTTGGTGGGGATCTGAGGTGTGGGTGCAGGTCTGCCAGTTTTATCCTTGCTCCTGGGTTAAAAGCAGGGGGGCCCTGGTTCTCCAATCAGGGACAGGGTCGTCCCCCTGTGATGACCACTTCCTGGGAAGTGTGGCAAAAATCCATCCCAGAAGGCAACAGTCTCTAAAAATCCAACATGGATGAATCTGATTTTTGGAGGTTACATCTGGCTGAGCCCACCCACTGGTGTGGCTAAAAATCATAAACACACCCCTCTCCTGCCCTCTCCTAATCTAATCAAGGGGGCACCTAATTGTCTGGGGTTGCAGGATGTGGGGGTGTTGCTGGGTGCTCCAAATGTCCTTCTCTGCCTTTGAAGACCAGTTTGGCAGCCCTCCCCCTTCCTGCCTCACCATCTGCTGAGGGGAGATTCTCTCCCCCAAGCACATTCCTTTGTGTGAAGCCAGGCCACTTCACACCTCATCAAGGCAGCCTGGCGGAAGCTGCTGCAGGCTGGCCAATCAGAGCACAGCAGCAAAAACAATGCAGAGCTGAAATTGGCAACTTTTTAGGTAAAGTCTAAACTTTTTACCTGAACAAGTTATATTAAATCCAACAACTGGAAGTTGTGGGATTTATTACAACAATTAATTTGATACCAAATTCTTGGTATGTAACATTTAAGGAGACTTTAAAATTTAAAATAAAGTCTGCCCATTCTAGCCTATGAAGGCCATTTACTTCAATGAGGGAAAAACGAATTTGGCTGTTTTTACCTTGCCTGGGCTTATGAATCTATTTTTATAAAGTCCCTGCTTATAGTTACATGGCACCCAGCCCTAGGGGCACATAGGGCACACCTTAGGGGTGACTTATATGTAAAAATAAGGTAGTTTAAGACTTTGGAAGTACCTTTAATTCCAAAGTCGAATTTGCATATAACTTTAATTTAAAAGCAGCCAGCAAGGCAGGCTTGCTTTTAAAATGACACTGGGCACCTCAGCAGTGCACCTAGGTGTGCACCACCTATGCTGTGGTCCCTAAACCTACATGCCCTACCATATACTAGGGACTTATTGGTAGGTTAACTTAGCCAATTATAATTAGCCTAATTTGCATATCCATTTTACACAGAGCACAGGCCCTGGGACTGGTTAGCAGTACCCAGGGCACCATCAAAGTCAGGAAAACACCAGCAAAAAGAGGAAAATGGGGGCAAAAAGTTATGGGGCCTCTGCAATCAGCCCTGTTTTCTCACAGATACAAAGTGAGCTGGGGTGTAGTCTGCATTTCCTGAAGATCCATCTGTGCTAGGAGGGAGGGGAGGAGTGGTCACTCACACCTGAAAGGGCTGTGCCTGCCCTCACACAATGTAGTCTCCAACCCCCTGGCGAGTATCTGCAGCCTGGCCTGGGCAAGGCAGGATTTCACATTCATTTTTTTTTTTTTTTAAAGGATTTCACCTTCAAGAGAGACTTTGCTTTGAAGTATGCCTACTTCAAAGGAGAAATTGGGTATAAGAAGGGCACCCAAGACCACAGACTTTAGAACACTTCTGGAAACCAAGAGGCACCTCTGCGTGGAGAAGATCTGAAGAGCTGAGGAAGAAGAGCTGTCCTGCCTGTGACTGCTTTGGGGAGCTATCCTGCAGTTGCTGCTTCTGCCAGAGTAAGAGGGCAAAGACTGGACTATGTGTGCCTTCCATCTTGTGAAGATCTCCAAGGGCTTGATTTAGAGCCTGCCTCCTGTTGTTTGAAGTCTCAGGGACAGCAAATACTACTCTCTGCCAGTACCTGGAGTCTCGGGAGAGACTCCTAACCTGCCAAGTGGTGCCCATCCAGTTCCTGGGACCCTGAAAGGAGAAGCTGGCAGCCTAAGAGGAAGAAATCCACGCACAGAATGCCGTGCGGGGAAAAGATTGACGCAACTCCAATCTGTGGCTGAAAAATCCAAGCGCCACCGGCTTCGCGGCTGAAAATCGATGCTCGCCTGCAATTCGACCAAAGAATCGATGCAGGGAGCTGGAGAAATGACACGCAGCATTGCTGATGGAGACTGGTGAGATTGCAACCCGAGCTGCGTGGTTTTTGGGTCATCGTGCGGCTGAATTTTCGATGCAAACACCACTGGGCTTTTAAAAACGATGCAAGGCCTGCCCGGACCCGAGAGTGCTGACCGGATCGACACATACTTTGCATGCGGAGAGAAGAAACGACGTGCCCCGACCCGGGGAAAGGAGAAACACCACAAGGTCTCACTCGTGAGTGAAATTGATGCATCGCAAGCCCTTTTTGACGCACACTCTCCTCTGCAGGGTTATTTTTGACGCACCCAAGGTACCTTTTCACGCTAACAGTGTTAGTTTGTGTTTAAAACTACATGAAGACTCTTTCTTTTTAATTAATAACTTGACTTGTGTATTGTGGATTTTTGTCGTTTTGGTCTTGTTTCATTTAGATAAATATTCTCTATTTTTCTAAACCTGTGTTGTGTCATTTTGTAGTGTTTTCATTAGGTTACTGTGTGTGTTAGTACAAATACTTAACACCTAGCACTCTGAAGTTGAGCCTACTGCTCCTGCCAAGCTACCAAGGGGGTAAGCAGGGATTAGCTGATGGTGATTCTCTTTTACTCTGACTAGAATGAGTGTCCTTGCTTGGATAGGGGGTAACCTGACTGCCATCCAAAGACCCCATTTCCACCAATACCTATGTGTTTTCACTATGTACATCCATTTTTATGGTGTTTATCGCTCTCGCAGGGTCACGAGTAACTCACTTTAGACTTGTGAAATCGTAGAGTTATACATTTCATTCTAATCTGTTGAACAGAGGTCTTGCTCATCTTGTCAGTTGCTATTGAATGCTAATCTTTATTAATAAATTTACTTCACTATATATATGGTATACATTTTTCTGTGCACAAACCTATGGCTCTTGCAAGATGATTGTGGTAGTCGAACACACAATCCCCTTTGTGTGGACTACGAAGGGACTATACTTCCTGTCTGACACTTGTGATCTGCTTACAAAATCATACATTTGGAAGGTCAGAACAGTGTGTTTTGTAGTTCTGAGGAAAGTAAGACATGAGAAGTTTAAAATAGAAAAACATTTGATGAATTGTTGCAATTTCAAACATAAAGAAAGTTCTCTATTTTTACACTATTGCAAGAAAGACATCACATCCCAAGGAAGGATTGTGATAGGTTCATATGGATGTCTTTATTTAGTAAAGAAAGATTCCTTTCTTGTTGCTTTATTTGGCTATTGGCTTTTGCTGTGGTTAGACGTCTTTGGCTAGCTCTCTCACATTGCTGATTTTCTGTCACTAGAATGTCCTCCTTCAATTCATCTGAGGACCCCACTCCTGTTACTGTAACTCAGCCTCCAAAAGCACCCTTGGTGTGGCAATTTTTTAAATGAGGCCTGCTGGGAAACAATTATTGCCTAAATGCCATATGTAAAAAATAACACACGAAGCAGGAACAAGCAATACGGCACAAGTACCACTGGGATGCAGCAACACTTAAGGGCTATGCATCCTCAACGCCTTGCTTGGGCTGAGTTAGGTCACGCTACAGAGCTGAAAACTCCTCAGGGGCATCCACATCTTATTTGGCTATTGGCTTTTGCTGTTGTTAGACTTCTTTGGCTAGCTCTCTCACAGTGCTGATTTTCTGTCACCAGAATGTCCTCCATTCAATTTCTATGAGGACCCTACTCCTATTCCTGTAACTCAGCCTCCAAAAGCGCCCTTGGTGTGGCAATTTATTGAATGGGGCCTGCTGGGAAAAAATTATTGCCTAAATGCCATATGTAAAAAATAACACAGGAAGCAGGAACAAGCAATACAGCACAAGTACCACTGGGATGCAACAACACTTAAGGGCTATGCATCCTCAACGCCTTGCTTGAGCTGAGTTAGGTCACGCTACAGAGCTGAAAACACCTCAGGGGCATCCACATCTTTTCAACCTGGTGACACTGTACCTGCTCAAGTACTCAACACTCAAGAAGATAACAGCCTTGCTTATTTGAACAAAGCTATTTTTGCTGCATATGCAAAGAGATAATTTTTGTCTTCTGAGACAGGGAGGGCTACACAGGATAAGCTTGTTGTGGATCATAAATGCCCACCTAGGCAGTACTATTTAAAAATATTTTTTCTATGTTTTTCTCCACTTCGATTTAAAGGAGATGTTGTTTCTTTTTACTCTTAATTTTCTGTTTTTGTTGTATCTTTAAAAAAACGAAAAAGTAAAAAAAAAGTTTAAAGTATTATAAAACACAAATACAGTTGTTAAATTTTTTTACTTAAAAATGCTTTTTTTCAGAGCTACTCTATATGTTCATAATTTGTGTTGTTTGTACTTTGTTACTTTTTTTCTTCTTGATGAGTCTTGAAAGATACTTGTGTGAGCCATGGTGTTCTCATACATAGCATGGGTTACTCTCACAAGATCATAACATTACTTTAGAGGAAGAATTTACAATCTCCTTCATTACAGTACTTATCTCTTACAATTTTCACTATTTGACTTTAAAATTCTGGCCTCTGCCAGAACTTATATGAAAATAACTAGTGATTAGAGTTGGATGTGAAGAGACACTGCCTCTCCCCTCATACCTTTCCCCAAGTTTGGCTCAGTAGTATGCGTATTAGAGTGGGGAAGGTATTCACCTCACATCAAAGATCTCACTATTGCATACTAAGTAGAACAGGTGCTAGCCTCCCCACTGACACCTCTCGCGCAGGGAAATAACTATAAATATTATGTTGTGAGAATAGATTTCCCTGTCCACTCACAGCTCTCCCCAGTTTGATAGGCATATACAGTAGTATGTAGGGAAACATTGTTTTCTGCACTAACACCTATCTCCAGGACAACATGCATGTACAGTACAGTGCAGTTAACCAGTGGCCTCTGTCCTCACACCTCTTCTTAGAATACTAGCAGTATGCAGTGCTACCTGAGAAGGGAGTAATCTCTCTGCTAACACATCTTACCACAGTAAAAGGTGTCTGTAGTAGGGTTTGAGAGAAATGTAGTACTCTAATTATCATGCTGATAGGTATGCATATGGGACTGTGGGGATACCCTGTTCTGTTTTCTGACAGGGGTCACTTGCATAATAACTATGAGTACTATAATGTGAGTAGAGACTGGCCTCTCTCCTGTGTTGTGTCTCTTGGATAATGCTTGTGCAAATTATGGTGTAAATAATGGCTCATTTTCTGGTCATACCTCTACCTGGTATGACAGAAGTACACATAAAGTCTTGCATACCACCTTCAGAAATTATGAAACAAACTGCCCTCTCAGGTGAAACATCTCCCCAGGGTAACGTGCAAAATAGGCTGTGGGTAGAAAGTGTTCTCTCTGCACATACTTCTCTTCATACTGATGAATGTCAATAGTGAGGTACTGGGTTTTTCAGAACCGGTACTAATCCGGTAACCCAGCGGTGCCAGGGTACACCCAAAGACCTCGGGTACTTTCCTGATTCAGACTACAGAAACTCAGAGTCTTCTAGGTGAAGTCAAAGATCGAATTTATTGGCTGCAACCAATTGACAAGTGTCCTAGAAGTACAACAGCACGATTTGTATGTTCTCAGGAGACTGTGTGTCAATGCAAAATCAGGTTTCCTTATATACAGTTTTTTAAGCTTCAGGCAAACATTCTTGACATTTTGGTTGGTCATTCACATGTTTTCACTACATAGGAAAAACCAGTGTCATGATGAAACCTCATATTTCATGTCATCCAGCCCATAATAAATTACCCGGCAAGGCCTAGAATTTCACATCAGATAAGTGTGGACCCCCAATAAAAACGGGCACCTCCCCCTCGTAAAGTAAGAAGAAGAAAAGAGCAGGTTTGGCCTGAGGCAATGGTTCCAGCTTGCCCAGGTCAGAGAAAAGTCAATCAAGGTGTACGTGTCCTTGGAATCAAATCTGACTGTATTATAAGCCTATGTGAGGGCAACTTTTAAAAATGGCTGCCGTGTATAAAATGGGAGCCACGAGTGCAGGACGAAAATGGTGAAAACGCTGCTGGAATTGAGCGAAAATGCTCATGCTTAGTATACTAGTCATTATCGGTCTTTTGATACTAAAATCGTACTGCTGTGGCAAAGTAAATTACATGGGTCCAGAATTTTTAGAACCACAAACCCTCCTTTTGCCCTTACATAGGCAATAAACCTATTCTCATGCTAATCTGAGTCCAGGTCTATGTTTATAAGGCCATGGAGATGTTGCTGGAGCAAAATTCTAGTACTTGGTAACTCTCTCTGGACAGGTCTCCTTGAACATGAAGTAGCACAAAAGGCCACATATGGCAGGACAAAATAAGGAATACCTCTATCTGCAGTAGGTGGCATAAGATCACACACCCAACAATTAGTGATGTTCACTACTAACTAGTGTTGATGCAGAAGCTGTACAAAAGAATTGCTTACGAATTCTGATCTTCTAACCTGCTCATGTTCAGGAAAAGGGTGAAAAAAGTGCAAAGAAACAATAGTAGGAAAAGACATAGGTTGGGAAGTGGGTGCAGAAGTCAATTGAGTAGAGAAAAACAATCCTACCCATAAATGACAACGTCATGTTTAAAAGACACTAGAAAACACGTTATTAAGAACATATAGACAACGGGAGAAAGTAGTGACCACTATGAAATAATAATTTTTCACAACCCTAACCAAAAAGCAAATCCTAAAATTATCTAGGAACATTTTTAGGGCTCCTCTGCATTTCAGTAATTTTTGTATGTTCAGGTGGAACAGTGGTGACTCTCATCAATGCTCTAAGGTGAAAAGGGGGTACTCTTTCCACAGAAAATGGACTTTATTCTGCTTTTACTAAACAGAATAGTACTTTAAAACAATGCCAGCAAAACAATCAGTCTCCTAACACCTAGTCTATACAATCACATGGAAACCTCTTGTGAAACCAACTATGCCCAGAGTCCGTTCAAAAAGCCTCTCTGGCAGGCTTCTATTGTCCATCAAATTCTCTTTTGTTGTTTTCTTTCGCATGGGCCTCTCAATTCAGGCCTCTTCGTGAGAAAAGTACTGCTTAGTTGGAGTGCCCTCCTGGCAAACACCCACAGCTCACTCGAAAGTCTCAATGTCTTAAAGCAATGCACCAGTGTCTCTCCTCTGTGGCAGATACTACAAACAATGTGCTCTTCATTGATCAAGGGCACAAATCATCTCGTGCAGACCCAAGCACCATTAATTGGGAAATAGCTCAAGCTCAGCAGCACTTTCAGACTCCAACACTCATTATTTAGTGTCAGAGGACGCTCAAGCTGCTCTTTCATGGGCACCAAAATATAGTGCCTTTTTCCAAACTTGAAATCTCCGGTGCACTGCCCTTCTTCCGTTGGAGCAAAGAAAAGGGGGTGTGTGGCCAAAACTCAGGCCAAGGGGCTCAAGGGATTGCACACTGTCAGAGGTTACCAGCACATGACAGGTAGAGAAATGAAACCTCAAAACAGCTCTGCCATCAACAACAGGAATCCTTCTCTTTAGCTCTTTTACACTGAAACTTTGGTTTTGTGATGTCCAACGCCGTCTGATGGAGCAAGTACGATACCATGCGCTGGCGATCGCTGTCCAGCTTTGCTACTTTCTGGGTGCTGAGACTGTAGGGCCAAGACATCCGTCTTTCATCTGTAGCTGTCACTGATGGGAATTAGGCTTAAATCAATGTCCTGCAGGTTATTATGACTTGATACCTGCAGAATCTAGTGACGTAGGAAATGTGCCACAGTTGTTAGTTCCCTTCAATTTAGTACAAAAACAGTTCATGGTTTTTAGCAAGGGGACTGCAAGCAGGTGGTCTGCAATCTTCAAAGGAGTAGCCATACACCATGGGCATAAAATACAAAGACAAAGGCAGAAGGGCAAAACAGGGTCTCTAGCATCTTTAATTGGGTTCTCTCCATTATTCTCTGCCATCTATAGCTACATGAGAATTCTATCTGAATGGATTTCCTCACACAGTGGCATTGTCTAATGGGGTAAACACATATTTGCCTCAATGATTAAGTCTAGGTGTTCCTCCTTACCTTAGAACATCTCAATAGAGAAATCACATGATACCGATTATCAGGGACATGTAGAAACCTTCCTTTAAAAACTGTGCATCAGGTGCACTATGCAATACACAGGCTAATAGTCAAATGTGCAAACAAAAAGACAAGAACTAGAGGGTCCTGATATTTGCATGATTAGGACACATCTGATCCCACCAAAAATTAAAGTAGCAGGAACAGAAGGGAACCGAAAACCAAATTAAAATAGACATTGAAAATTCGTCATGTTCAAAAAGGTAAACATAAGATATCTCCTATTGAGATGGAAAACTTGTCTTACTATAATATTGAGTCAGTTAACCAGTCTATCGCTACCCTGACAGTCAGGCTGGAAAACATTGAAGCAGGCCTAAGGCAAATTCTTGAAAACCAGTCTGGTCATACCAAAGGGAATTATACATAACATGGGGGTCCCTGGTATATCACTGCAGTCTGGAAATGTGAACCTGAACAATACATCAATAATAATAAAAAGGGCTGACTGGTGAAAGGAATTCGAAAAAGAGAAATGGGACTAGGACATAGCTAAAATCTCAATAACTAAGCATGATGCGACATTGGTCAGGGGAAGTAACAAAAGAAAAAATCTATAGGAAGAACAAAAAAAATTATTTGGGTGATAGTCAGGCATGTGACACAACACCGAGAGTACGGGTGATACACAAAGGCCAAAGTTACACAAATTTTTACTCTACCGTTGGCGACTACAACATATACGGTACTCCTAGCTAATGTTTCAGTTCCTTCTTCAGGAAAAAATGAAAACCTGGTTTTCTTTTAAGGAACGAAAGCCATATGCTACTTAGGAAACACAACATCGTTAACTAATGTAATATAGAAATTAGGCCACCTTGAGTCACAGATCTATAATTTCATCCTTAGGTCCAATCAAGGATACATAAATGTAGGGCTGCCTGTTCCTTTAAGGGAAGGGGCAGTAACGTGACTAACTGCAGGTGACACACTTTGATCCTGTATATCTCTTTTTATTTTCCTTCAATACCATTATAGCCAAATAGACATTCACTGGTAAAGTGTTGTCTTTTATGTTCACAGCATGAAATATCATTATCTGTGGAATTTAGTAACCAGAACAAGTTCAACCAACTGTTGCGTAGCGATGGGCATCGTCATGACCATCCCCTCACAACACAGGGGAGCTTGTAATAGTATCAAAAGCAGCAACAAACATGCAAAAAACAAATAAAAAATAATAAAAACGCACAAAACGTCAAGCCATCAGATATACTTGCTGTGTATCAAGCACAAAAAGCATAGACAAAACAATAGCATGTGTGAATAAGCGGTGGCACACAATACCATGTCATGTACTTTATGCACTGTAAACCTGCAGCCCAAAACCCAATATTTGGGCCTGTTTAATTTGTCAGGTTTAAAATCCTTACCCTCCTTTTGACAGTAGATCACCAGGCAATGGAAATCTGCTGTCAAATATAACTTTACTGTTTCTCGTCTAACATACAGGACCAGCAAGAACAATTCATGATAGGACCAAATACATGAAAATAAATTTCCATTACTTAACTGTTACCCTCTTGTCAGTTACTTCGCAACATCAAGCCACCTTAGTTTTACCTTTCTAAAAGTAAAAATTGTTACACTGACACTCCATATTAATTTGGCACCTACAATTTCCACTGTAAAAAAAAATCATCTCTATTTCCAGATTATTAAACTACATTTACTGTGAATAATTCACACACCTTAATAACACACATACCAGTTGTTAGAATAAATGCTTGTTGCAATCCCATGCAATGGTACATATTTCATCAACCTCGAATGAATGAACGTCTCAGTAGGCCCAGCTGAAGTTAGAACCTTCAACCTTGATATTAAAACAAGCCTTTGTACTGGCACATTGACTCATTGAATCATAAGAAGGCACAACCTGCAAATATATATCAAACCTAAAACCTAAATGTATGCATTTACTGAAGCCTGAGACACTTTAAAAAGTACTCTGAATGAAAGAAAATGCAGTTTAAACAGTGCTTTTGCCCAAAATCGACTTTGATATTTTAGGCATTAAAAAATCAATATCCTACAATTTTCTTGCATAATATGCATTACCAGAATGTCTATTACACAATCCATGAGTCAGCCATTGAAAATATTAACTTATACTTTATAGAAATAAGCTTGTTTGCTCCTGCGCCAAGGGAAAATTGCACATACAAATGTCATTTTAGTGGTGCAACATAACTTGAATTAAATTTTAATGTTAGGAGGTCATAGTATAGGTATTAAGCTTAATAAATATTAAAAAACGATTTTGAAAGGCACTTATTTTTTAAAATAATTTTTCCATAATTAATAATTTTCTTAAAAAATAAATAAAAACCCAATTATTTTTTTTGGGTGATAATTCCACATATAAAAGCAAGCTGCATCCCTTGCCTATTATTTGGGATATATTAACTCACAAGCCTAAGCGCATAAGCCTAACTTGAAATGCGTCACATTTTTGCGCCACTTTCATTTAAAAGGAAGGTTATGCAAAATTCCACCCATGTTTAACTGGGAAAGTGCTGGCTGAATTGAAAATAGATAATTTAGTTTTTTTTTTGGGGGGGGGCCCTATTTCTATCTATTGAATGTGTTTTCTAATTTATTAAGCATTTAACAGCAGTTTTGTATATGTGCACAATTGCTCATTCTATCAATTAAAGAGCAACATATAGCTATGTTAGCACATCACATGGTTCATTTCTGGATTTTTTCTAAGTTTCTACTTAATATTAATTAACCAACATTTTACTTAACAAACTGTAAACATCAAGAAGACCCACAAACACACATTGAGCTCATTTCAGATATAAACAGAAAACATTCAGTACACATAATACCGCGCGCTTTAGCCATTTTTCATAAATAGCGCCGTCGCAATTTACTTACAGAACCGTTTGCAGATCCTAGTTGTAAGTCATATTTACAAGAAAAAAAAAAAGAAAACTTTTCTCAATTATTTCCAAGAATAGCGGACCCATACTTTATTAAACGTGATGGGGCCCACTCCGTGCTTCACATATAGTTCATAGGTTGGAGTTCCAATCGGAGGAACCGGACATGAGTCCTCCAACCGGGAGTCCCTTTTACAACCAAGACAAAACAAATTTCCAAGTCTGCTAAGACCAGGCATCTTCGCTCACTAGTCTAGCTTCAAACTTCAAAGGATTATCGTTTACGATAGTCTCGTGAATACACGAGTCCTTCGGCTTTGGTACTTGCAAGTTCCAAATCAAAGTGATCCCAAAGGGATACCAAACCAAATGTCCAACTAAGGACCAAACCAAGTGTCCAACTAAGGACCAAACCAAGTGTCCAACTAAGGACTGGGAGACGCTCCACTTATACTTAACTGAAAATATCAATGACGTCACCAGAAGACTCGTCTTATCGTTTCGCTCTACCAAAAATCAAGGGTCCAAATCGGGGCGATAGCCAGGGCAGCAGTCCTTCATAGCCGTCGGGAAGCGGGGAACCTCGCAACAAAGACTTTCGGACCACGTCGACATGCAGGGGTCGATGAAGTGGCGGCCTTCCTCCAGAATTTTCACACGAAGCTCCCCACGGACCTCAGGCTTGGACCGGTACCGCTGGTATCGCCCCACGTTTGGGCACCAACTGAGGTACTGGGTTTTTCAGAACCGGTACTAATCCGGTAACCCAGCGGTGCCAGGGTACACCCAAAGACCTCGGGTACTTTCCTGATTCAGACTACAGAAACTCAGAGTCTTCTAGGTGAAGTCAAAGATCGAATTTATTGGCTGCAACCAATTGACAAGTGTCCTAGAAGTACAACAGCACGATTTGTATGTTCTCAGGAGACTGTGTGTCAATGCAAAATCAGGTTTCCTTATATACAGTTTTTTAAGCTTCAGGCAAACATTCTTGACATTTTGGTTGGTCATTCACATGTTTTCACTACAAAGGAAAAACCAGTGTCATGATGAAACCTCATATTTCATGTCATCCAGCCCATAATAAATTACCCGGCAAGGCCTAGAATTTCACATCAGATAAGTGTGGACCCCCAATAAAAACGGGCACCTCCCCCTCGTAAAGTAAGAAGAAGAAAAGAGCAGGTGCAGGTGTGAGCAAGTTAGGCAGGGTGTGTGAGCGATAATAAGGGTTTTATGGCCTGGTGTGCCTTGATGCTATCTGATTCGGCCACTGGGAGAGGGACTGACCAAACAGGTTTGGCCTGAGGCAATGGTTCCAGCTTGCCCAGGTCAGAGAAAAGTCAATCAAGGTGTACGTGTCCTTGGAATCAAATCTGACTGTATTATAAGCCTATGTGAGGGCAACTTTTAAAAATGGCTGCCGTGTATAAAATGGGAGCCACGAGTGCAGGACGAAAATGGCGATTTCGAGGTGAAAACGCTGCTGGAATTGAGCGAAAATGCTCATGCTTAGTGTACTAGTCATTATCGGTCTTTTGATACTAAAATCGTACTGCTGTGGCAAAGTAAATTACATGGGTCCAGAATTTTTAGAACCACAATAGTAGAGTATAAAATGGAGTATCCTCTCTGTTGAGAACTGTGTCGTAGATAACTTGTGCCCATTTTCATTGTGAAGACATACTTACATGTGTTTCAAATGCCCCTCACTGTCAACACTCATACATAATAGGGCGTGCACAGCAGATGATAGCAGTGTGTATTAGAGTATAAACATGCACTTCTCTATGTGCACAGAACCCTTTCTTGTATCAGAGATCCTTGTACGACAGCATGGAACACCTCACTGTTATATGAAAAGTAACCATGCCTGCATAGCAAAATAATCGGATCCTCTAATACCAAGGGCCATATTTATACTCCGTTTGCGCCGAAATTGCGTCGTTTTTTTTGACGCAATTTCGACGCAAAACTAACGCCAACTAACGCCATATTTATACTATGGCGTTAGAGGCGAATAGCGCCAAAGTTCCTGGAATGTGCGTCATTTTTTAGCGTGAACCCCTTCCTTGCGTTAATGATATGCAAGGGAGGCGTTCCCGTCTAAAAAATGACTCCCAGGCCTTTACGTGGTATTTATACTCCCGGGCAAAAGAGACGCCCGGGAGTTGGCGTGGCAAAAAACGGCGCATTTGCGCCACTTTTTAACGCCTGCTCAGGGCAGGCGTTAAGGGGCCTGTGGGCTCAAAATGAGCCCACAGGTGCCCTCCCATGCCCCCAGGGACCCCCCCTGCCACCCTTGCCCACCCCAGGAGGACCCCCAAGGATGGAGGGACCCACCCCAGGGACATTCAGGTAAGTTCAGGTAAGTATAATTTTTTATTTTTTATATTTTTTTTTGGTGGCATAGGGGGGCCTTATTTGTGCCCCCCTACATGCCACTATGCCCAATGACCATGCCCAGGGGACAGAAGTCCCCTGGGCATGGCCATTGGGCAAGGGGGCATGACTCCTATCTTTACAATGATAGGAGTCATGTTGATGGGGGATGGGCGTCGTTAAAAAATGGCGCAAGTCGGGTTAAGACGATTTTTTCGACGTAACCTGACTTGCCCCATTTTAAGACGCCCATGCGCCATTTTCCCCCTACGCCGGCGCTGTCTGGTCTACGTGGTTTTTTCCCACGCAAACCAGGCAGCGCCGGTCTGATTGCGCCGTCTAACGCCATTCCATAAATACGGCGCCCGCATGGCGCTTCAGAATGGCGTTAGACGGCGCAAAACTTTTTGACGCTAAACTGCGTTAGCGCAGTTTAGCGTCAAAAAGTATAAATATGGGCCCAAATATCTGTAGGATTAAAGATGTGCATAGTATCTTTGACATACATATATATGTAGTGGCATATTCACAGTCCCTGAATAGAGACATGCCAGTTTTACTGAATATTGTACTACTATAACAAACTTGGAATTTATAATATTAAGGAATCTAATCCAAAGTGATTACAAAAAAAGCAATTTGACAACAATACAAACCTACAACAACTACATTATCAAACTATATTAACAACTAGAACACAAAGGAAACATCTTTAAAATACATACCTTTTTCTGTTTCTAATTAGCTGCTCCTAAAACACCCCTACCCCCTTTTTGCTGTATGTGCCTCTCTTGGTAGCTCTTCTTTCGCAGTCTATTGGCAACCTTAGCCTGTCAAAAAGTCTTATGATTCATGCTATGTTAAGGCAGGCTAGAGGCAATAAAGTGACAGCAAATCAGCATATCTATATATGCAGGTCACAAAGCCTAGCTAGTCTAGAGTTAGCTCATGTTGCTGAAGTACTCAACTGTTCAAGCAACTCCACACCCTTTCAGCCTGAATACACTGTGCCTGAAGAGGCAGTTAATGCTGTACAGCACAATTATCTTGCTTCTCTTAACAAGGTTTTTCTTTGCCGCTTTTGTAAACAGAAAATATTTTCATGAGAGACAAATCATCATTTTCCCCCTTAAAAAGGCAAACTAACAAAATAGCTCAAAGTTATATACTGGTCAATAAGTAATAACAGTGATACATCAATATATTACATAAACCTTTCTACATTTTTCACTCAGAATCACATATTTATGTATAATGAACCAGTAACTTGTTATTGCTTTTTCCTGAAAAATTCCACACTCTCACCAGCGCACCTTTTTTATCAGAAGTAAATTATAGCATGCCATCAAAGCTCATTTAATAAAAATTCACTCCTCAAACATTTCATAGAGCTAAAGTGTTGGAAAGTGATTTATTAATAGGTGCAGGTAAGTACCTACTGCTCGTAATAACACCCCTATCACAAATAAGGTACAGTCTCAATAATTTAATCCTTGCTCAAAACAGCTTGGCTGATGAGAAATCAAGATTAAGGGGGTCATTCTGACTTTGGCGGGCGGCGGAGGCTGCCCGCCAAAGTCCCGCCGTCAGAATACCGCTGCGCGGTCAAAAGACCGCCGCAGTAATTCTGAGTTTCCCCCTGGGCTGGCGGGCGACCGCCAGAAGGCCGCCCGCCAGCCCAGCGGGAAACCCCCTTCCATGAGGATGCTGACTCCGAATGGAGCCGGCGGAGTGGAAGGGGTGCGACGGGTGCAGTTGCACCCGTCGCGATTTTCAGTGTCTGCTTGGCAGACACTGAAAATCTTGGTGGGGCCCTGTTAGGGGGCCCCTGCAGTGCCCATGCCATTGGCATGGGCACTGCAGGGGCCCCCAGGGGCCCCACGATACCCGTTACCGCCAGCCAGGTTCTGGCGGTCAAAACCCCCAGAACCAGGCTGGCAGTAAGGGGGTCGGAATCCCCATGGCGGCGCTGCCTGCAGCGCCGCCATGGAGGATTCCCTAGGGCAGCGGGAAACCGGCGGGACACCGCCGGTTTCCCGTTTCTGACCGCGGCGGTCAGAATGCCCATGGATGCACCACCAGCCTGTTGGCGGTGCATTCGCGGTCCCCGGCCCTGGCGGTAGTCAACCGCCAGGGTCAGAATGACCCCCTAAGTTATGAGGCTGCTTTGTAATGCTTTTAAAATCCCTAAGACAGTAAATAAATAAGACACAACACATAATAAAAATCCAACACCAATTTATAAAATTAGAAAATATGTTTATCTTTAAATTGAAAAACATCCAATGTAGGAAACTGGAGATATGATTTTTGTATATGATTTTTTTTAATGCTAAATGTAAAAATGTGCTTTGTAGTGCAGAAAAAGTGAAAAGCGCCAGCCGTGACAATCTGGTCACACCTGACCAGGCCAAAGTCAAAGTTTTAGGCTGACTACGAAGGAATGCGGGCTGGAGACAATGAGTGGTTGGGTCCCGTCAACTTTTTACCTTCACACTTAGTCACTTTTTTGGTTCTTTTTCCCTCAACGTAGAACTAGTCTCCTTGGCAGGCCAGGTTGCGGTTCAACAGTGGGAGCATGCTTTAGCCTGAGGCCTCAGTGAATCCTAGAGGTCTTGGTTCTCATCATCAATGCCAAAGAGATACAGAGCTTTAGTGGGGCAAACCTGAATTTCAGGTTGAGTTGTGGTTATGTCACCTAGACTCTCATCGTAGGGGTCAGTCAGGCTATGGAGCTTTTTGGCATAATTTGTCCAAATGTGTCTGAACCATTGGATCTTCTTCCAGAAAATCTCCTTTGGGTCTTTTAGGGTCCACAACACCAGTGAAGGACCCTGAAGCTCTGATTTGCCTCTTGAGGGGTTGGAACTAAAATTCCCACAATGCACCTGGTCAATCCACAAAGTCCATGTGAAGCTGGTCAGCTGGGCTTGTCTTGATAAAGGTGATGCCTTGAAGCTATTTGTACCTATTACTTTTGAAGCCACGTAAGGTCCTCTTTTGTAAAGCTCCAAGTGTGTGGCATGTGCAGCCCTTATGAATGCAGTGCTCTTGGGGTAGAGACCAGGGGTTCCATAGGGCAGTCCTTCTTCTCTTGATATTTCCAGCAGGGATCTGTGTAGCTCGCCCATATTTATGCCAGTTTCTGGGATGGGATGGGATGGGCAGGGTGCCACCCACCTTGATGACAACTTTCTTAGAAGTGTGGCATATTTTTGTCCCAGATAGCACATCTCAGCAAAACACAAAATGGAGAAAGTCTCTCCTGGAGGTTCAGGTCTGGCTAATCCAACCCACAGGTGTGGGTAACATTTCCCTACACTCCCCTTTCGGCCCCTCTCCTAATCTAATTAAAGAAGCTCAAATGGCTGGTGTTACAGGATGTTGGGGGAGGGGTCTGGGTCCTGTACTATCTTTCTTTCTCCCTTTGAAGACCAGTTTGGCTACCCAGCCCCTTGCCTGTCCTGGCATCTGCAGCAGCAGATTTCCTCCCACCAAGTGTTTCTTTTATTTTGCCCACACCACTTCACACCTCTTCAGGGCAGCTTGGCACAGCCTGTCAAAGGCTGGCCAGTCAGAAGATGCTGCTACACAACTTTTTTAGGTAATTTCAGGAAAGCAATTGTAATGATCTTCAAGTCCAAAACAAATGATTTTCCAGTAAGGTTTATTCTGATCCACATTCAAACGTCCATCATCCAGTTTCTCCCAGCCAGAATGCCACCATCCCTACATTCTCTTCCCATCACCATTCTCCATTCCATCCCATAAGTTCCTTAAAGGGAACTTACATTTCTAAATACAACACATTTCCCCCCTTATAATAAACTGAAAACAATCAAAACAACTGAGTAAGATACAATTACAACAAATTGTTGTACATCAATTTCCTACTTCACACATAGTCCACAAGCCGAGAAGACTTTGATCTGGAACGACTTTCCAACGTTACTCTTGAGGCTATGGAATCCTCCTCTAAATTTCCATGCTACATTGTCCGTCATTCTCCCTACAGTCTATGCCACTAGAAATCTCACTCTCTCCTCTTCCATTGCATCCATCTTCCTGGCTTATATTCTCGGACACGAGTTCTCCCAGATCTTGGTAGACAATGGGTCCAGGAACAGCATAATTTCCACTTTGTGTTTCTCCGCATCCTGGAACACACTTAGCTAGTCTGCTCACATTCCAAACTTTCCCATCTTGTGTAATCACTTTCTTCTTGAACACTTTTATCACTTTCATGGCTATACTGAATCTGGACATACCCTTCCTTACCAATCCAGGTTTTCTTACTTTGACCCAATCTCCCATGACAAACATAGGTTCCTCTACTCTCCACTTCTTATCATACGCCTCCTTACTCTTCTCTTGTTTCAGTCTTACATAATCTCCGATCTTTTCTACATCAACACTCTCAAACTCCTTGTTGTGCTTCCTCTTAAACCACCATGGACACAATGTGGATACAGGATCCTTTCTCCTTAACAGCCTGAAAGGGCTAACACCAGTGGTACTATGAGGAGTGATGCGATGATGCCATAATTTCTCTCTCACTTTCTCCTTCCACAACCAACCAAAACCACGTGCCCAACAAATACACTCCTTCAAGACCCGATTAAATCTCTCAAACTGTCCATTCTCCTGTGGTTCATATAACGAAGTAGTAGCATGCTTAATATTGCAATATTTGAGGAACCTCTGCATCTCCTTCGACACCAATTGAACAACATTGTCCGACACAATAGTTACAGGATACCCTTCTTTAGCAAACACCTCCTTGAAAAACTCAATCACCACATTCGTCGTGACCAGTGGTACCATCTTCACCTCAGGCCATTTGGAGTGATAATCCACTAAAACCAGAGCAAACCGAGCCTCGTGAGGCAAAAACAAAAACGGTCCAGTAATGTCAAAACCCAATTTCTGCCATGGAGAATCAGGCCACTGAACAGGACGTAAGGGGGCTGACACTGACCTCAACATCTTCTCAGCACTCACACATACCCCGCACTCCCTGACCGTCCTCTCCGCCATCTTGTCCATTCCCGGCCACCAGAAAGAAGTGCGAATGATCCTTTTCATAGACGGCATACCAGGATGCCCTTCGTGCGCCAACTTCAAAATGACTGCTTGCATGCCTTCAAGTGGAACACATTTCCCCCTTTTGAATACCAGCTCATTATCAATTTCTAAATCATCTTTTACTTTAAAGAAAGGCATTACTTCTTCCGGGATACATTCTTTCCTCGGCCAACCAACCCTCAAGTAGCGTCTCACCTCTTGCAAAGTTAAATCTTTTTGATCTTCATCAGACCAATCTTTTTCTTCAATAGCTTTAAACTCTCCTGCAATAAATTCAGACACTACCGATACAAAATCACTGTCACCACTTCCGCCCTTATCCTGAGCATCCAAATCATTCTGAGGTAGCTGCGACAAACAGTCAGCCACAGAATTTTTCTTCCCTGGCACATACTCCACCTGGAAGGAATACTCTTGCAATCTCTAAACTAATCTAGCAATGCGGGCTGTCGCATTCCACCCTCCTCCTGGAGACAGAATACCCAATAAAGGTTTGTGATCAGTTTGGAGGACAAAACGTGAACCCCAAATGTAATTCCGAAAATGCTCAATCGCCCAGACACAAGCTAATAACTCCTTCTCTATCACTGCATACCTCCTTTCTGTATCTGTCAGGGTACGTGATGCAAATGTAACATTCCACATCTCCTTGCCACACCTTTGGGACAACACACCACCTACACCATAAATACTTGCATCTAGCGTTATCACACACTGTGCCAGGACATTAAATGGTTTAAGTGTAGGTGCACCAGCAATCTCCCTTTTTATAGTCTGAAAAGCACTCTCCTTCCTTTCCAACCAAACAAAATCCAAATTTTTCCTCGTAAGCTCCCTTTATGGTTCCATTTTGGTGGCAAAGTTTACAATACATTTACTGTAATATTCGCATAATCCTGCAAACGACAACAACTTTTCTCGACAATCTGGAGCAGGTGCATTTATGATGGCTTTGACCAAAGACTGTTTGGGAACAACACCCTCACCAGAGACGGTATGTCCCAAATAATCAACAGACTTGGCAAAGAAATGACATTTCTTAAATTTTAGAGTCAATCCATTCACGTTAAACACTTCACACACATTAAATAGATGTTTTTTGTGTTCATCTTTATCTTTGGAGTAAATCAACACGTCATCCTGGAAACACTTCACAAAGTTGTCCATGTCCTTGAACATATTAAACATAGCCCTCTGAAATACTGATGCCGCTGAGGCTAACCCAAAAGGCATTTGTTTAAATTGAAACATCCCTGTGGTGTAATGAAGGCAGTCAAATGTCTAGAATCCTCAGTAAATTCAATTTGGTGGTAAGCTGACCTCAAATCTAGCGTAGAACAAATCTTTGCCCCATCCAATAGACTAACGACTTCATTTATATTGGGTAAAGGATGACAATTGACTATAATATTGGCATTCAACGCTCTCAAGTCCACACATAATCTCAAAGAATTATCCGATTTCCTGACTAACACAATAGGTGAAACCCATTCAGATGACTCAATCTCTTCAATAATCCCTTCTTTCACCATTTCTTTCAATATATCTCTCAATTCCTCACGCACTCTAATAGGGACATTCCTTAACTTTTGCACCACAGGTTTGGCATTCTCTTTTAGTCTAATCCTGTGACTACAGTCTTTCAGTTTGCCCAAAGTATTGGAAAACACATGTGGAAACATAGAGACCATCAACTTGGCTTTATCACCTCCCCCAACCAACATTACAGGTTCACAAGCCCTGGGATTCAAAATTATCCCCAATCCTGCCTGGTCTCTCCATCCCAACACATTAACTCCCCTCTCCGCTACATATAACTTAACCTGTGCAGAACGGTCCTTAAAACAGATCATCGTATTTACATACCCCATAATATAAATAGCAGTCCCATCAAAACCTTCCGCCACAATATCAGGACATGTTAAATTGGACACACTCCATACTTCACTAAATTTCTGAACAAAATAATCACATGTGATAATTGTCCACGGCGATCCAGAATCTGCCATCAGCTTTAGATCTTGACCTTCAATGAGAACTGTACATTTAGGTTGTTTCACCACATTCCCATCTTTGTCCCTAAAATCATTCTTAACAGATAACACCAATCCACTCTCTCTTTCATAATAGATGCATTCAATTTTACTCCTACTGTCACTATCAGCGTTCCGAACCTCTTTACAAACTCTCGCAAAATGCCCTGCTCTTCCACATTTTTTACATTCTTTCTCAATGGCAGGACCCTGTGGAAAATTTGCCAGATGATTAGGATTGCCACAACGATAACATGACATTCTATTAATTTTAGCGTTTTTGTCATCTTTTCTGCTCCAAGTCATTTTTTTTTAGTGTTATCGTTGTTACCACCAACAGCTCCCACCACCTCCAAGTCCGATAATTTATTCTTCTCTGTCTCCTGCTTCTGACATGAACAATAATTTGATCTCTAATCATCTCATCGGTGATAGGTCCAAAATTACAGTGCATGGAAAGACCTCGTAACCCTGTCAGAAACTCATCAAATGTCTCATCCTGTTGTTGGCTCCTAGTATAGAATTTGAATCTGTTCAAAGCTATACTCGTAGTTGGCTTGAACCTATTCTCCAGTTTGTTTAGAGCATCTTGAAACACATCAATTTCTTCATCATGAAGAATTCCTTGCAGGAGTGTCTTGAAAATGAGTTGCCCCTCAGACCCCAAACAATGTAACAAAATATTATTTTTTCTTTCTTGTGACATATTATCCTCATCAATAGCTTTTGAAGTAGTAAAAAATTCCTCCTTCCGTCTCGACCATGGTATTGGCGGGTCCCCTTTAAGTTGCAGAAACTTGGATGGTGGTTCAAACTGCATCCTTGGGATTATTATTATAATTTTCTCCTTCTTTGATTGTTATTTTATTTGGAACTCACAACTCACTCTGAATATTAACTGTCTTTACTTCACACAAGTGTTGTAGTTTTATGATCAAGTATAAACTGTTCTAAAATGAATAAGACACAAAGAAAGAAAATAAAAATGGAAGAAATCATTGAGCTTTTCCTTCCTGGGAAACAGGAAGTGGATTGGATTCCAGAAAGTGAAGCGAGAGGTGGAACAATGAAGTCAGGTGAGTACTCTCCGAGTTGTTAACTCTGTAAGTATACCTTGTAGAGTTTTAAATGTTTTTATTGCAGACAAAATGAAACGTGTAAATGTGCGCTTTCATTTCAGACAAATGCAAAGTTTAAATGCGCGTTTATTCAGAATAAGCTGATGTCCTTGATGTATGGAGCGCCACTATTGAACATGCGCCTTTTGAAAATACACTCGCGCTGTGCTGAAACGCGCTTGCGTGAATGCGCGTTTGCACGAACAAGCGCTCGCGGCCACAAATGACAGTTTGAGTTCCACTGCTGGTAAGCAACAGACAGCCGCAACGAAAAGTCCGAAAATACCCTAGAAAAGCGCGTTAAGTAGTAAACAAATTTTGTACTTGCTCCAAGAAAATCCTTGAAGATCGGATAGTGCAGTACCACCAACAGGATGCCCAAGGTACTTAAAAAAAAAAGATTTTCATCAGCAGTGTAGCAGAACAGAGGGGACACGTAGAATATGTCCTCCAGAGCACGAGTGGTGTTCCCGCAGCTCGTCGACAAATTTGTAATGATCTTCAAGTCCAAAACAAATGATTTTCCAGTAAGGTTTATTCTGATCCACATTCAAACGTCCATCATCCAGTTTCTCCCAGCCAGAATGCCACCATCCCTGCATTCTCTTCCCATCACCATTCTCCATTCCATCCCCTAAGTTCCTTAAAGGGAACTTACATTTCTAAATACAACACAAGTTCTAACACAACTTGCCTGTAATATTTATAATACATCTAACCATGGTGAGTTGCTGGATTTATTGTAACTATTATTTTGATACTTTGAATCACTGTTCGAGCTCATTACTGTAAAATGTTAAACTTTATTAAAGTTTAATAAAGCCTCCTCGTGTCAGCCTATGAAGCTAGTGGTGATACTATGGGGAAAAATGAAATTAGCAGTTTTTCTCTCAACAAGGCTTATAAAACATATTTCATAATGTCCCTTCTTGGAATTACAAGGAACCCTACCCTTGGGGCACCTAGGGAAAGCCTTAGGGGAGACAACTGTAATTAAAAGGTAGTCTTAGTCTTTGAAAGTACTTTTAATTCCAAAGTCGATAGTTTCAGTTGAAAACCAGCCTGCAAGGCATGGCTGACTTTAAAATGACCGCAGGCTCCAATGCACTGCACACTTAGGTGTATTAAATCTACTTGGGTGTCTAAATCTACATGTCCTAGCATATACTAGGAACTTACAGGTAAGCTGTTTGAACCAATTTAAATGACACCAATTACTACCTACCTTTTAAACAGAGCTCTGGCCCTGGGACTGGTTAGGAGATCCCAAGGCACAATCAGAGTTAAAAAAACAGCATCTAGTAGTCCAACTGAGCCCAAAAAGTAGTGGGACATCTCCAAAAAGCCGTTTTCTATACATGTAAATATAAACATGATAATATAGAGATAGATCTTTGAAGCGGTGATAGTGGCTACATACCACATGTGTCTTCTGGTGCGAAGGTGAAAATTACATTTTATTGATGAGCATGGTACCATGTTTGTGCAAGAGGTTTTTAAAAGTTAATGTGTGCTACTCACTTAAACATAAATGCACTTTTAGCATCAGAGAATGCTTGCAGTTATGTCTAATCTCTTTGTTTAAAATGGTGTGTGGGTATGTTGTAATAATAATACACCAGAGTTTATTCAAAACAGTGCTGAGAGCACCAGTGGCCAGGGCAGAGAGGTATAATTATTTCATACAGGGGATCAAGACAACTTGCTGCACTGTCTGAAAGGGAGAGGGCAGAACTGTGACATTTATTTATTAAGATGTATCATTCCTGCTCTCGTCCTGCTCTGCCGCACGAGTGCTGCCTAGCATGCCAAAGCAGGCACGCTTGATCCATGAGGGTGGAAGGGTGCCATGTTACAAGGCACAACACCCTGGATTGTTTTATGCATGGTGGGACACCTCCCTGCACAAAAACAATCTCAAGATTCAATGGCAACTCAAACCCTTTATATAGTACAATAGTCAGGCCTGGTACCAGCCTGATGGGGAGGATGTAGGAAGTTAGAAGTTTAGGAGGGAATGGAAATCAGGTGAAGGATACTGCCAGGATTCATTTCCAGTGTGAGCTAGGCAGGTGTTCAATTGTACTGTTTTGAGGCATGATTGTCAGCTCATCATGTCACTCACTATTACAATGATAGTATATCAGGTTGCTTCTTCTCTATGGCTTTATGTAGATCATAGTCCCAATTTTAAGTTTTAAGCATGTGCTGTATGCAAATGGGCGCCAACTTGACTCATCAAAGGGGAGGGAGCAAAGATCATTCTTTGGAATGCTTTGTGCATGAACAATTTAAACTGTCCTTGTTTGAAGAGTAGGTTTATGAAACAAGGAATAAGCTAACTGAAATACAATGCTGTGCCTTTCAAAATGTTTGTTTTTGTGCAGAACAGCACAAATCATTGTTTTTTATCTTCTTTCTTAAGTACCCAAGGGCAAGAGGGCATCGGGCCCGGCTACCACCAGTGTCACAGTGGGTGTGAGTGGTTCCACCACCACCACTAGCGCTGCTGCCTATGGTTCTGTGGTCCCCTGTAAGTAATTTTTACTGCCCACTGCTAAAATTATGCCTTTGTGTATACTTACTAGTTTTTTTCAGGTTGGATCTATTTTTCTTATTTCTGCAGCTGACATTCTCTGTCTATATCTTTCTTCTGCTCCCTTTTTTCATGAGCTTCCACTTGCCCCTCTTATATGTCTTTTTGAGCAGTATTAAGAGGGGAAATGATTTAGGGTAACATAAAAAGAATCACACAGCCAGGCCCAAATAGTATATCAAACATGTTGGTAGTTTTCTTGATCAAACAGCCAAAATGTACAAGGGCAGGGACAGTGGTCAATATGTCATTGACTGCCAATATTATCATATACTAGCAGTTTCCATGACAGTGAAGCAAGGCAGGAATGCAATTCCACAAGCAATACCGTATGTCTTCTGCATTGCCTTCTACCCTTATTCCTTTGTAGCATAACATTTTGCTCTTTCTTTATTCCTGTATCCTGATCCTGATTCCTTCCGATCCCTTGATTAGGAGAAAAATGTCCTGGTTGACTCAACGTCTACTTGTTTTTTTTAAATGTTCTCAAGCAATAAAACAAGACACCCAAAGTGATTACTTTTGATAGAATAAGATACTGGTGGATAACTAACTTAGCAATAGTAAGGATTGCTATCATAAAATGTATAAAATAAATATGTAAGTGGCTGTAGAGAACCTAATATGGGTGCATTATGTTTTTTACAAAGCACACAGACCACAAGCAGTGCTGTCACAGCAGGGATGTTGGTGGAGGTGCAGGCAGTCCAGGGAGACAGAGAAGTACAAGGGCTGGCAGGGGCAAGTGGTAAGTCTCCATGGTTTCTTATTGAAAATACTGTATTGGTTCAGTGAGGCAGATGTTCCACCCATCACTTAAAGCCCAATCTGCAATGCACAAACCAAAATCCAAAGACAAGGTATGTTTTCAACTGCCCTTTCAGCCACCTACTATTGCTTCACTTCATCATTTAGGCCCTCATTACAACCGTAGCGGTAAAAGCCGCCTACTGCCATGCTGACGGCCTCCAACATACCGTGACCGCAGCGGTATTCCTCTATGGGTATTATGACCCACACATAGAATACCGCCACTATACAGACACCCACACAAGTCCGCCACACCAAAGGTCAGTGATAAACTGGTGATAGCAAAACCCACACCGATACGCCAACAGGAATGCGCCCACAGTATCACGACCCATGAATCAACGCGGTGGTCTTTCAACCGTGGTAAACCATTGGAGGTAAACACTGCCGCACTCAAAATACACACACACTAACAAAACTACACCACATTGGACAATTCAAACTACACATACCTGACACACACACACACCACACCCACACACCCGCACCACTATAAAACACACACCCACAGTACCAACAACCCCTTTCAATAAAAAAAAAGATGGATACAAGATACAAGATACTGAGAGATACAAGTAAGGAGCACCTACCCAATCAGAGGCACATAACACCATCACCCATAAACCATTCACACACATCACAGCATACACAACAACACATCAGTCCACAAATCAGTCCACACACCCTCACACATATCACTCACACCATATCCATGGCACCCCACCCCAGGTTTTCTGAGGAGGAGCTAAGGGTCATGGTGGAGGAAATCATCCGGGTAGAGCCACAGCTATTCAGATCACAGGTGCAGCAGACGTCAATTGCAAGAAAGATGGAGCTATGGCGGGGGATCGTGGACAGGGTCGACGCCGTGGGACAGCATCCAAGAACAAGGGATGACATCAGGAAGAGGTGGAATGACCTACGGGGGAAGGTGCGTTCCGTGGTATCAAGACACCAGATTGCTGTACAGAGGACTGGAGGTGGACCCTCACCTCCTCCCCCACAACTAACAACATGGGAGGAGCAAGTCTTGGCAATAATGCATCCTGAGGGCCTCGCAGGAGTAGCAGGAGGACTGGATTCTGGTAAGTCAAATCTTAACCTACCTACCCTACCTGCATGTCATCATGAACTCCTACCCCTACCCTCACCCCCATCCCTCCAACACCTCACATATAACTGACTAGCACAACCCACCCATCCCAATACCAAGCCCTGTATGCAACAACAATGCATGGACATCGCTCACAGACCTGCATGGACAGCCATCACCCCAGCATGCACAATAGAGAGACTCACCCAGCCCACAAAATCACCACTCACACAAGGCCAAGCCGATAGGGAAATTACACTCATCCCGGGAAACACACCCATGCACAAGATGGCACACGCAGATTCATTAACAATGCATTTGCATCCCAACTAGGACCTGTACCCAACGTCCCGGAGAGGAGGTGCCAGCTACATCCAGTCCCCCCCCCAGAAGAGGCCCACAGTGATTACAGCAGCTCTGCACGCCTGGATCAGGATGGACAACCTGGCCCATCAGGGACCTCTGGACAGTCGGTTTTCCTGCCACAGTCCCAACCCACCACAGAGCCTTCCCCCTCAGGAAACACCAGCACAGCACCTACCCAGTGGGCCATGCCACTGTCCCCAGGACACGTCAATCAGCAGTGTGTCCACAACTACAGGGACCACAGGCAACCCCACAAACACAGGACGATCAGGGACCTGGGGTCAGTGGCAGTGGGCACACGGATCAGGGGACAGAGGCACAGGGCAACAGGGAAAATGGGAGGACTGCTGTGCGACAGGGGGGGGGACAGGCCTAGAGAACCCACTCTCCACGAGGCACTTTCAAACATCCTGGGATCATACTACCATTCCCAGGACACCATGGGCCAGGTACTGGCCAAGTTGCAGGAGACTCAGTGGCTGCAGGAGGGACAGTACCTGGGGATCAGGGAGGACTTGACCAAAATCTACACCATCCTGGTCGCCATTGCAGGGGTCCTGGAGGACATGGGCAAGACCATGAGGGAGGCAGTGGCACAACAAAGGGTGCCTGACACTAGCCAAACCGAGGAACAGTCTTCCAGCTCTGCTGGCGCTAGTGGACAGGAGGCCCCGCCACAGGACCAAGAGGCCACCAGCACCTAACCCCCTGCAGAAGGAGAACCACCCTGTAAACGATCCCTGCGATCCAGGCAGAAGACAGAGAACATTGCCAAGACCCCCGCAAGGAAATAGGACTCTCCTGATAGTCACACTTCTGTCCCACTCAGTTCCCCTGTCCACCTTGAACTGCCATTCCTCCCCTTCCTATGCCCCCTTGGACAATGCACCTGTGATACCAAGAGACTGGACCCTACCATGGACATTCCTCCACCATCACCCCAGCCCATTGCACATACTTCTATACTTATTAGCACCTAAATAAACACCCTTGAAACAAAACCAATCTGAAGTCAGTGTAATGAATCTCAAATGTATTAGTATAACGTTCTCAAAGCATTGCAACGTATATGTCCAGTGAAATATACAACAGGATTACCTTTGGTGGGCAGCAGTACATGTAGCAGGAGCCAGAATGGGGCACACAGATCTGAAAAAGAGAATCCAAAGGGAACAGTCAGAGGCCATAGACATAGGGTAAGAGGCTGCCATTTACAATGTCCAACAGATTACAGAAATGTTAAGTGGAGTTACAGTCTCTTACCTGTGTGTCACTGGAAGTACTGCTGTATTATGTTTGTTCTGTTGTCAACATCTTCTTCCTCTGCCTCCTCATTGTCACAGTCCACAGGCTCCACCGCTGCCACAAGACCATCTCCAGGCTCATCCCCCTGCAGAAAAGGCACCTGGCATCTTAAGGCTAGGTTGTGCAACATACAGCATGCCACAATGATCTTCTTGGGTGAGTAGTACAGGGATCCACCAGTCAGATGGGGGCACCGGAACCTGGCATTCAGGAGGCCAAAGGTTCTCTCAATTATCCTCTGTGTATGCCAATATGCTTCATTGTAATGTTCCTCTGACCTTGTCCTGGGATTCCTCACTAGGGTCAGTAGCCATGACAGGTTGGGGAAACCAGAGTCACCTGTAAATATTGAGGGACAACTGTTAGACACACAGTAACCCATGGGGACAACCCCATACCCAGACACCGACTTATACTGGGTGGGGACCTTGGGGTCACCTGTTAGCCACACCAAATGCTTCTGGAGTTGGCCCATCGTATATGGGATGCTGCTATTCCTCAAAATATAGGCATCATGCACAGAGCCAGGATATTTGGAATTCACATGACAGATGTACTGGTCCGCCAAACACACCATCTGAACATTCATTGAGTGATAGCTTTTTCTATTCCTGTAAACCTGTTCATTTCTCCGGGGACAAATGCCACATATGTATCATCAATGGCACCAATGATGTTGGGGATATGTCCCAGGGCATAAAAGTCAGCTTTCACTGTGGCCAATTCATCTGCCTGGGGGAACACAATGTAGCTGCGCATGTGTTTCAGCAGGGCAGACAACAATCTGGTCAACACGTTGGAAAACATTGGCTGAGACATCCCTGATGCCATGGCCATTGTAGTTTGAAAGGAACCACTTGCCAGGAAATGGAGCACTGACAGGACCTGCACTAGAGGGGGGATTCCTGTGGGCTGGCAGATAGCTGACATCAGGTCTGGCTTCAATTGGGCACATAGTTCTTGGATTGTGGCACGATCAAGTCTGTAAGTGATGATAATGTGTTTGTCCTCCATTGTCGACAGGTCCACCAGGGGTCTGTACACCGGAGGATACTGCCATCTCATAATCTGCTTCAGCGGTTGTAGCCTATGGAGGAGAACGGTGAGCAGAGGGTCATATCTCCATATAGATTGCATTAATATTGCTCAATTTACGTCACAGAAGCAGTATGTGAAGTCGAGAGTCAGATGATGTGCCAATGCCTGCTGTGACGCAGTTAGGTACCATGCCATGTGCCCCCCTGAAATGGCGGCTGCCTGACCTGTGAGAAGGGACAAGTGGAAATGAGGTTATAGCGCTGGCGTTGTGCGCCGTCGTGGTAGGCGGTCGATGATCGCCGCACAACTGCGCATTGGTTATCATTGGGCTCTATGGGTTCCAGGAGCCAATGGCGATGTACGCTGGTGGTGAGGGTACGCACCGCCGTGGACGTGACCTCCATTTTCTATCTGTTCACTGACTTGCTACCTGACCTTCAACAAGAGAGGACCTACAGTGCAAGTGCTGCTGTGACCTGAGTCTGGAAGCGATAATGGCTCATGTGTCTGGGGAAAGGGCCCCTGCCTTCACTGTGGAGGAGTTGGAGAATCTGGTAGATGGGGTCCAACCCCAGTACACATTACTCTGCGGTCCTCCAAACAAACAGGTGAGTACACTGTGAGCATGATGTGTGGGCAATGCATGTTTGGAGTGGTGTGGATGTAAGCCACATGTTGGGGGGTGCTGATGCGTCCTGGCCTGAGTGCTGCATGAGAGGTGGTCAGTGTATGAGCTTAAGGGAATGGGTGGGAACTGGGGAGCAACGGGTATGCCGGTCAGGACGTGTGAGTGATTTCCTTTTCTGCTCCAGGTCAGTGCCCACCAGAAAAAGGGTTTTTGGTCTGCCATTGCCAAGGAGGTGTGGACCCTGGGGGTCTATCATAGGCGGAGCACCCACTGCCACAAGAGATGGGAGGACCTGTGCCACTGGACCAAGAAAACAGCAGAGGCACAGCTGAGGCTGGCATCCCAACGTGGAAGGGGTGCCCATCGCACCATGACAACCCTGATGTTCCGCATCCTGGCGGTGGCCTATCCGAAGTGTGATGGGTGCTTGAGGGCATCACAGCAACCACAAGGAGGTGAGTACAGATTCAGAAAGCTGACTTTGCGCTCTTAAGGGGGTAGCTGGGTGGGGGATGTGGGCTGTGGGTGCCTCTAGGCCAGGGCGATCATGGCAGGGTAGGTCCCTTGTGTGCAGGCTCTGGTGCATTCCTACCCCAATGGTGTAAGTGGCCAACTACTACTGGGCAGGGTCCTGTGGATGTCAGGTGTGCAGATGCTGGCGTTAGGCATTGTACACTATGGGCTGGTGACTATCTTAGTGACTGGTTGGGCAGGGCCTCGTGTATAGGGCAGCTCACTGTGTGTTGTGTGCACCAACTGTAGTGGTGTTGCTGGCATTGACCAAGTGTATCCTCTGCCTCTCCCCCCCTTTTTGTTTTGTCGCCCTGTCCTTGTGTGCATTAGCCTCATCTGGCGGAGGAGCAGAGGCACCAGCGACAGAGGGAGCTGCATCCCACATGGGCCTGGAGGCCCAATCCACTGAGGGGGAAGGCACCAGTGGGACAGAGGGCGAGGGGAGCACCACGATGGGGAAAGGAGGGGGTACAACTGACAGCGACTCCTCCTCAGAATGAAGCTCCCTGGTGGTGGCGAACACCTCTGTACCCACCCCAACAACAGGTACAGCCACCACCCCCCTGACCAGCACCGCCCTCCCAGCAGCCCCTCAGCGTGTTTCCTGTGCCGCACACCCAGGAGGGTGGGCATCTCCTTCGCCCCAGGCACCTCAGGCCCTGACCTAGTCAGCCCTGCTGCCCTCAGTGAGGAGGCTATTGACCTCCTGAGATCCCTCTCTGTTGGGCAGTCAACCATACTGAATGCCTTCCAGGGTGTAGCAGGGCATTTGCAACAAACAAATGCATACCTGGAGGGCATTCACTCTGGTGTGGCGGCCCAATAGAGAGCATTTCAGCCTCTGGCCTCAGCACTGATGGCAGCCATTGTCCCTGTGTCCAGCCTCCCCCTCCAACTTCCACTACCCAACCTATCCCAAGCACACCTTCAGACCGGCATGCACCCAAAATCACCACACAAAAGTGGCTCAGGCAAACATAAGCACCACTCTTCATCTCACAGGCACTCACACAAGCACCAGCCCCATGCAAACACACCAACATCCACTGTCTCCACTGTGTGCCCCTCCTCCTCCTCCCTCCCAGTTTCATCTCCACTCACACCTGCATGCACTACATCTTCATCCACTACCTCCATCACCAGCATGCCCATCACAACACGCCCCTCACTGGCAGTCACCACCCCACAACCATGCACACATCCCCTCTGTCCTCTCCCAGTGTGTCCGTGACCCCTCCTCCCAAAGTACACAAACACAAGCACCCACCCACCCAACAGCCATTGAACTCACAACAGCATCCAACCCATGCACCTTCACCCAAACTCAGCAGAAGTACACCTCCTACAACCACTCCCTCTTCCTCCATTCCCTCACCCTCTCCATCTTCCCGTCCCAGTGTATCTAAAACATTTTTCCTGGCTAACGTTGACCTCTTCCCTACCCCTCCAACCCGCCCTTCCCCTCGGGCCAGGGTGTCCACATCACAGGCCAGCACCTCAACCACCAAGTCGGCATCTGCTGTGATCCCTGCAAGTCTCAGAGGATCAAAGAGGGCCCCTGTCAGGGCAGCCAGTGTGCCACTGACCTCTGCTAAGGACCAAGCCATCCCACCACCTGCAAAGGTGAAGAAGGGGCCAGCATGCAGCACGGGCAAGAAGGACGACCCACCCAGCAAGGCCTCCTACAAAACTCAAGCTGCCAGGGTCCAAGGTCCCAGCAGCATCAGCCAAGTTGGGGAAGGGGAAGAAAACCCAAGGCGAGCCACTTCAGGCCTAGGAGGCTCCAGGTGAGGGACTAGTGCCCACCATCAGTACCAACAGCACGCAACCTGTACAGCGGAAAGCACCGCTGCAGGCACCGCCACCTCCCCTGCCACCTGTACCGCCCCTGCACCGCCGCTGCCACATCAATTGTGAGGAGCATCATCCCTAGGGGGAAGCTGTCTGAGGCTGCAAGAGATGGCCTGGTGTCTCCCTCCACCACTACCAGCACCTGCAACACAGCCAGCACCGGCAGCATCCCCGCAGCAGACCCCACCGCAAGCACCACCACCTGTACCACCATCAACACCGCCACATGCCCAGCCGGTGCCATTACAACTGTGACCAGCATCATCCCCAATGGGCAGGCGTCTTGGGCTGCAGGAGACTGCCAGGAACGTCCCACCAGCACTTGAAGCACCCCCACCAGCACCGGCAACACCACCCACAGTGGAGAAGTGTGGCTCAATGGTTAGAGCGGCAGACCCTGAAGCAGAGATCTGGCTCAAGACCAGGGTTCAAGTCCCGCTTCGGCAGGTCTTGGGCTCAATTCCCCTTGACCAGATAATTCTCGCCTTGGTGCCTAATCTAATTCATGGGTCCCACTCTGCAACTCTGGGGAATAGCTTGCTTAATCTCCACAACGGCCCCAACAGCGCTTGGATGCCTGGCTTCACCCTGGGGGTGCTCAGGAGTGTGCGCCTCACAGGGAAAAAGCCAGGAGGGGTTCCATAGCGGTATGAGTACAGCGCCTTAAGACCCTAACGGGTGAGTAGTGTGCTATACAAGTGCTAATTTACATTTACATTTACACCAGTTTGCAGCCTTAGTCACCGCCGGATGGAGTCTGGCTCTGCCTCCATGGGGTATCATGCTACCTGTTCCGTAGAAATCTCGTTACTCGGACACCCAGGTGAGGGAATGTGAACTGCCACACCCCAAGTGCAGCATCATTGGGCACTATGCCCCCCTCCAGAACCTGTGGAGAAAGGCATCCACTCACCCTATCCTTGGCAGGATGAAGCACACTGGGCACCATGCCCCCTCCAGAACCAGTGGAGAAAGGCAGCCACTCACCCTATCCTTGGCAGGATGAAGTACACTGGGCACCATGCCCCCTCCAGAACCAGTGGAGAAAGGCATCCACTCACCCTATCCTCGGCAGGATGAAGCACACTGGGCACCATTCCCCCTCTAGAACCAGTGGACATGATGGGCCACAGTATCTCAGGTGGGTTTCTTACCCACTGGTTCTGGAGGGTGCAACATGCCCTGTGCTTAATCCTGGGGAGTACAAGGTCACAGTTTCTCAGGTGGGTGTCTTACCCACCGGTTCTGGAGGGGGCAACATGCCCTGTGCTTGATCCTGGAGAGTGCAAGGTCACAGTCTCTCAGGTGGGTGTCTTACCCACTGGCTTTGGAGGGGACAGACCGCACAGCAGCCCATGGAGACAGGATTACAAACCATCCACTGGCGGTGATGGCTGAACAGTGGTGGTGGTGGTGGTGGGGGGGGAGGCTCCTGCCCATCCCCGCAACCTCGGATGGCTGCACAGTGGTGGTGGTGCTGCTGGTGGGGGGAGGCTCCTGCCCATCCCCTGCAACCTCAGACAGCTGCACAACCATGGTTGGTGGTAGGGTCTCCGTCACAGTAACTGCCCCAGGCCCCTTGGTCTTCCTGCCTGCTGGTGCATGCTCCTTCATCATCCTGGCAGCTGGGGCAGGCTCCTTTCCCTTCTTGCCTGCAGGTGCAGGCTCCTTGGTATTCCTGGCAGCAGGGGCAGGCACCTTTCCCTTCTTGCCTGCTGGTGCAGGCTCCTTTCCCTTTAGGCTGCCTGGTGCAGGCTCCTTCACCTTCAGGACATATGGCCTGGATCCCTTTCTACCACAATTGGGTGTGGTGATGACTGGGCCTGTTGGCTGTGTGGCTGAGGTGCTTGGCTGGATTCTTCCTACCCTGCCCATAATTGCAGGATGGGGGGCGGGGTGGGGAAGAGGTCAATGGTGGATAGGAACAGGTTTTTAGGGACACTGGGGGGGAAGAGGGAGAAGGAATGAGAGTGGAGGATGAGAGAGTTATTGTTGGAGGTGTGTGTCTGCTGTTTTTGGGTGCAGGTGCATGGTTTTATCTGCTGTTGCGAGGTGGATGGCTGTTGGGCATCTGAGTGCTTGCATTTGTGTACTTTAGGAGACAGACACAGTGGGAGAGGACACAAGGGATGTGTGCATGGCTTTTGTGGCGGTCTCTGCCAGTGAGGTGTGTGTTGTGCTTGGTGTGGTGATGATGCTGGTAGTGGATGATGATTTAGTGCATGCGGGTGTGAGTGTGGACGGAACTGGGTGGGAGGTGGTGGAGGTGGATGAGGGGGAAACAGTGGAATTAGTGGATGTTGGTGTGTGTGCAACTGGATAGTGTTTGTGTGAGTGCCTGTGGAATGAAGGGTGGTGCTTGTCTTTTCCTGCGACACTCTTGGGTGTTATCTTGTGTGCATGCTCGTCAGGCTGTGTGCTTGGGATGGGTTGGGGTTGAGGAGAATGGGACTGGGCAGTGGAAGTTGGAGGGGGGGAGGGTAGAAACAGGAACAATGGCTGCCCTCACAGAGGAGGCCAGAGCCTAAATCGATCTCTGTTGGGCTGCCAATCCAGTGTGAATGCCCTTCAGGAATGCATTAGATTGTTGCATCTGGGCTGCTAGCCCCTGGACAGCATTCACAATAGTTGACTGCCCTACAGAGGTGGATTTCAGGAGGTCAATAGACTCCTCACTCAGGGCAGCAGGGCTAACTGGGGCAGGGCCCGAGGTGCCTGGGGCGAAGGAGATGCCCACCCTCCTGGGTGAGCGGGCACGGGTAACTAGCTGAGGGGCTGCTGGGAGGGCGGTGCTGGTACGGGAGTGGTGGCTGCACCTGTAGCTGGAGTGGTCATAGAAGTGTCCACCACCATCAGGGACCTTCCATCCAGAGGTATCTGGGTCAGACTGCCCCCTCCAGTCTCCGCCATGGTTCTCCTCTCGCCCTCCGTCCCACAGTGTATTCTGTCTCCTGGATCCTGTGGGATGCAGCTCCCTCTGTCAACGGTCCTTTGCTCCTCCGCCAGATGATGCTAATGCACATAAGGACAGGTTGACAAAACAAAAAAGGGGGGAAGAGACAAAAGATACACTTGGCCAATGGCTGCAGCAACACCACCATTGGCGTACACAGCACCCTCACACACAGGGAACAGGCCTACACAATATGTCATATCACTACCAGAGAAATAGTTAGCGGCCAAGTCATGGGGAGGGGCATACTACGCCAAATGCAGCACACCTGGGACCCATGCAACCCTGACCAGTAGTGGATGCTTACAGGCTAGGTAGGTAGCATTATCCCTTCAGAACCCTAGCCACCAGAGGACCTATGCTGCTATGTCAGGCCTGGCCTAGGGGCACCCACTGACACACATCCACCACCCGGGTACCACCCCACCAGGCGTAAATTGTAATGATAGGCACTGTACTCACTCCCTTGTGGCTGCTGTGATGCCCACAAGCACCCATCCAGCTCTGGATAGGCCACTGCCAGTATGCGGGCCATCAAGGGGGTATCAGGGCTTGATGGGCACCCCTTCCTCGTTGGAAGGCCATCCCCAGCTGGGTCTCCCCGTCTTCCATGCCCAATGCCTCAGGTTCTCCCACCGTTCGCAACAATGGGTGCTCTGCCTGCCACAGACCCCCAGGGTCCACACCTCCTTGGCGATGGCACGCCATTACCCCTCTTTTAAAGGGCACTGACCTGCAGGGGCAATACACATGGGAAAATAGATTTAAAAAACAGTCCTGCCTTTGAAACATATGGCCCACCATACCCGTTTCCATCACCATTTACACACACGGCCCAGCACACAACCTGTACGGTGCCCAGAGGACATCCACCCACCCCCTTACACAAGGCCTTCAAACACACCACTCCATGCATTCATGCCATATGCATCTTTTCCACAGTGTACTCACCTGTTGGTCTGAAGGCCCATATAGCAGTCTGTACTGGGGTAGGACCCAATCCAGCAGTCTCTCCAACTCCTCTGATGGGAAGGTTTGGGTCCTTTCCCCGGTCACACGAGCCATGGTAGCTTCCAGACACAGGTCACAGCAGCACATGTAGTGTAGGTCCTCTCCTGTGGAAGGTCAGGTAGCAAGTGAGTAATCAGATAGAAAATGACAGTCACGTCCATGGCGGTGCATACTGTCACCGCCGGCGTAGATCACCATTGGCCACTGTAACCCATAGGGTCCAAATATAACCAATGAGGAGCTGTACGGAGGTTCACGACTGCCTCCAGCGCACATCATCAGCAGAATTATCTCATTTCCACCTGTCCCTCCACACAGGACAGGCAGATGCCATTTCAGGGGGGGGAGCAGGCCCTGGAAAAGTACTGCGTCTCTGGTGAAATTAGGACATACAGAACAAATCACAGTGACCCACTATAAGTTAACAGGATGCACAGTTCTGTTGTAGCTCCATTGTTTAGTTTGTGACCGGCTCCTCACTCTTTTGTCCCTTAGATTCCTACCGCTGCAGATAAATAGGAGATGGAGACATACCCTGGTGTACAGACCCCTGGTGGACTTGGCAACACTAGAGGACAGGCACATTATCCTCACCTATAAACTTGACAGGGCCAAAATCACAGAGCTGTGTGCCCAATTGGAGCCTGACCTGATATCTGCTATCCGTCACCCCACTGGGATCCCCCCTCTTGTGCAAGAGCTATCAGTGCTCCATTTCCTGGCAACTGGTTCTTTCCAAGTGACAGTGGGCATGGCAGCAGGTATGTCACAGCCAATGTTCTCAAACGTGCTGACAAGAGTGTTGTCTGCCCTGATAAAACACATGTGCAGCCACATTATTTTCCCCCTTGTTGAAGATTTGGCCACAGTGAAGGCCGAGTTCAATGCAATGGGACATATTCTCAACATAATTGGGGTGATTGATGGAACACATATTGCATTTGGCCCCCGCCAGAATGAACAGGTGTTCAGAAATCAGAAGAGTTTCCACTCTATAAATGTACAGATGGTGTGCCTTGAGGTCCGGTACATCTCCCACGTCAATGCTAAGTGTGCCTTTGTCCTGAGGAATAGCAGCATCCCAAATGTGATGTCCCAACTACAGAGGTACAGGGTGTGGCTAATAGGTGAGCCCTGGTTCCCACCTAGTAGATGTTGGTGTATGGGTATGGTGTGGGCCATATGGGATAGTGTGTGGCTAAATGTTGTCTCTCAATAATTCAGGTGACTCTGGTTATCCCAACCTATCATGGCTGCTGACCCCTGTGAGGAATGCCAGGACAAGGCCAGAAGAACATTATAATGGGTCCCATGGGTGAACCACAGAGAAAATTGAAAGGACCTTTGGCCCCCTGAAAGCCAGGTTCTGGTGCTTCCATTACACAGGTGGATGCCTGTGCTACTCACCCAAGAAGATCTGCCAGATAGTGGAGGCATGCTGTATGTTGCATAACCTGGCCCTCAGACGCCATGTCCCATTCATGCAGGAGGAGGAGGCTGGAGATGCCGTGTGCCACCAGTGGATCATGTGGACAGTGAGGAGAAGGAGGCAGAGGATGAGGACAACAGAACATCTGTGATCAGACAATACTTCCAATGACACACAGGTAGGACCGTGTTACTTCGCATTTCAATGACATTTGTTTGAATTTCTTTGGCACTGGCATGCTGATATTTCCCACTTACTGTTCCCTCTGCCAATTCATTTTTCAGATGTTGGTGACCTTGCATATACTTCTGGTGTGATCACTACAGCCAGCTACAGGTCATTAATCTATTCTCATTTTCTGTACAGTTAAATTGCAATGTTTGTACCTGTTTCAATGAATATATAATTGATATACATTACATACTCCAAATGACTTTTTTTTCCAAGGGTGTTTATTGTAGTGCTAAAATATGGAGGGGCAAGTGCAATGGGATGGGGTGATGATGGAGGAAAGTCCAGGGTATTGTTCAAGTCTGTTTGTAGCCCAGGTGCATTGTCCGAGGGGACATAGGAAGGGGAGCAATGGCAGTTCAAGGTGGACAGATGTTGTGGGTATTGTGGGTGTGTGTTTTACAATGGTGTGGGTATGTGGGTGTGGTGTGTGTACAGGTGTCAGGTGTGTGTTGTTTGAATTATCCAATGTGGTGTTGTTTTGTTTGTGTGTGTCCATTTTGAGTGTGGCGGTATATACCGCCAATGGTTTACCGCTGTTGAATGTCTGCCATGGTGATTCGTGGGTCATAATGTGATGGGCGTAGTTCTGTCGGCGTAATGGTGTGGGTTTTGATACCTCCACTTTACCACTGACCTTTGGGCTGGCGGATTTCTGTCTGTGGCTGTATACTGACAGATTGGTGTGTGTGTGTGTGTCATAATATGGTGAACGGATATCTGCCGCCGTTGCGGTAAGTTGGCAGCAGTCAGTGTGGCGGTAAGTGAGATTTACCACCAATGTGATAATAAGGGCCATTATGTTTACTTAGAAACATGAAGGTTTAACCAAGAACAGAGATATGATTTAACCCTAATCCCTAGGGATGCTGACAGATAACACAGGAGACACCTTGGGGATTCCTGACAGTCCTCCCCACCAAGGACCCTCTCAAAGGGCGGGGCTTGGAAGGGTGCAGGAGGTGGAATTTTTTAGTAAGATATGGAGCATGAACTGTGGACGCGGGTTCCCAGGAATTGTCCACAGGCCCATAGCCTTTCCAAGCCAATAAATAGTGTAGAACACCACGGACGTGCCTGGAGTCAAGAATTTTGGACACTTCAAATTCCCATTACCCATGTACTTTTCCGGGGGAGGTGGTGGGGCATTGCGGGTATCAGAGGAATAGGGACAGAGTAACGACACATGAAACACAGGATGTACCTTGAAATCATCTGGCAATGTCAGTTCTACTACCACAGGATTGATGATTTTGGCAATAGGAAAGGGGCCTAGAAATCAGGAGTTCCATTTTCTGGATCCTGCAAGATGGAGATTTTTTTATGAGAGCCACACCTGATCTCCTATCTGATAAGAGGGAGCACGTCTCCTTCTTTTGTCTGCTTGTTTTTTTTTTCTTGAGCTTAGTAGAGTTTTAAATGGTGTTGTACCTGTTTTTCAATCTCCTGTAACTCTTTATGGTGTTTCTGTACTGATGGGACTCTTGTGGATGTTTGGGACCCAGTTATAGGTAGCATTCTTGGGTGCAGACCAAACAAACAGTAAAATGGGGATACTCCTGTAGCCATGTGGACACTGTTATTATATACAAATTCAACAAGAGGTAAAGCCTTATCCCACTCAGTAGAACATGTGTCAATGTAACATCTCAGGATTTGCTCCAGTGATTGGTTGGCATATTCCGTCTCCCCATCCGTTTGTGGATGATATGCAGAGTACAAGTGGACATCCATACCGACAGAGGAACAGAAGCTACGCCAAAACCGTGATATAAATTGGGGGCCACGATCGGAAACAAATGTGGTGGGCAACCCATGAAGCCGTACATGTGTTGGACAAACAAATCAAAGAGTTTAGAAGCCGTAGGGAGGCATTTTAACGGAACAAAATTAGCCATTTTAGTTAGGTAACCTACAACCACCCATATGACAGTGTGTCCATTGGAAGCTGGGAGATCAGAAATAAAATCCATACTTATGGTATGCCATAGGGCCACCGGAATTGGCATGGGAAGTAACAATCCTGTTCTGGAGTATGTGGGGTTTTAGCCCGAACACAGGTGGAACAAGTCTGGACGTAGCTTCTGGCATCCTGCACAAGGGTGGGCCACCATAACCATCTTTGACAGAGATCTAACATCTTTTTCTCACCCGCGGGACCTGCAGGGACAGAATCATGTCCCCAATGTAACACTGGATCCCGTAGTTCTTTGGTAGGAACGTACAACTGATCATCATGGTATAGTAAACCCTCTTTTTTATACACATCAGTTGAACATGGAACCTTGTGTTGGGCTACCCATATTTTCTCAAGGAACTCTTGGTAAGTGCACACAGCCACAATTCTTTCTGGGGATATAATGCTTCTGACCTGTTCTAGCGCAAAATCAGAAGAGAAACCCATCCTGGGCAATGTGTCTGCCTTTTGTTGTGTGGTATCTGGCCTATAGGTGATCAAGAAGTCAAAATCGTGAAAGAATAGAAGCCAGCGTAATTCTGAGGTGTCAGGGCTTTGGTCACTTGAAAAAACTGAAAATTACGGTGGTCTGTGTAAATAGTTACGGTGTGTCTAGCTCCTAGTAGGTAGTGATGCCATTCCTGGAAGGCAAGCTTGATGACCAGGAGTTCCTGCTCAGCCACCGTGTAATTTTGCTCTGCGGGTAGCAATTTATTTGAGAAGTAAGCTACTGGATAGAAATCCCCAGACTCAGGATCAGGTTGGGACAAGACACCTCCCACTGCCATTTGGGAAGCGTCTGCTTCCACGAAAAATGGTTGAGCCGGGTCAGGATGATGGAGAATGGGTACTTCAGTTAATGTGTTTTTAGGATGTTGAAAGGCTTTCTAAGCTTCTGCATCCCAGAGGAACTTAACCCCCTTTTGTAGGAGACGAGTTATGGGAGATACCACAGTAGAAAAGTGGAGTATAAATCTCTGATAAAAATTTGTGAAACTCAAAAACTGTTGCACTTCCTTGATGGATCTTGGGGCTACCCAATCCAGGTTGGCCTGTACCTTGGACCTATCCATGGAAATTACATCGGGAGTGATCACATATCCCAGGAATTCTACAGTTGTCTGTGAAAAACACGTTTTTCCAGATTGGCGAAGAGATGATGCTCACAAAGCCATTGTAAAACTGCTCTTACATGCCCTATTTGTCCTCAGTGGAAGACGAATAGATCAAAATGTTGTCTATGTATACCACTACCCACAGATATCCAGAAACTCCTGCAGCACTTCATTGATGAAAAATTGAAATGCTGCAGGAGCGTTACACAACCCGAAGGGCATCACTGTGTACTCAAAGAGTCTGAATTTAGTTGTGAATGCCGACTTCCACTCATCCCTCTTTATCACTCAGATCAAGTGGTAGGCGCCCCGGAGGTTGAGTTTAGTATAAATGATCACCTGACGTACCTGATCTAAAAGTACCAGACCAACGCAAGTGGATACCAATTTTTTATGGCCACTTTGTTCACTGCGCGATAATCTATACAGGCATGCAGCTTGCAATTCTTCTTGGGCATGAAGTACAAAGACGACGATACTGGTGAAGTTGAATGATGAATGAAACCCTTAGCCAATAGATCATCCAGGTAGTCTTGCAGGTATCAGTTCTCAGGCTCAGAAAGAGCATACACCCTACTACATGGTGGCGTTGCCCCTCAGTCAAGTCTATACGACAATTGTATGACCTATGTGGCGGCAGCTGGGTGGCCTTCTGTTCACTAAAGACATCATGGAACTCTCTCTATGGTGCAAGAATGGCCAGTGTGTCATCCGGCATGATAGCCGTACTATGTGTGGACCCACAATGCAAGGGTGTCACTAGTAATGGTTTGTCTTGGTAACAAGAGGGCCAGCAATGTTTAGAGTCTAATGTCACTGTCCTTGCTGCCCAGTCAATTTTGGGATTGTGTAACTGAAGCCAGGGTATCCCAAAAATGGCTCCAAATACTGGGGTATCTATGAGGTCAAACTGAATTTGTTCTGTATGGTTGTTTGCACAAAGCATAAACAAGGGTGTTGTTTGATAAACGATAAGCCCGGAGGACAATTCTAAGCCATCCACGGCTCTGACTGGTTCAGGGACGTCTTTTCTGATAGTTGTAATATTTAGGGTTTTAGCCAAACCCAAGTCTAAAAAGTTTCCGTTAGCCCCAGAGTCAAGCAATATGGGAATTACCTTACGAACCTGAGGGGACAACACTAAGTTCACAATAAGAGTTAGATGTTGAGGTACTGGAATGGTGGTATTAGCCAGAAGATGTGAGACCATATTGAATGAAGCGGTTTATAAAATGGTCTCAGAAGTTAGCAAGCCAGTTAGTTTTCTCCCTGGTCAGGAAGGGAAAGTTCAGGCCCTGTTACAGCTATGATGGATTTCTTTGGAGTAGTTGGCTTGTTAGGACATTCCCGAGCAAAATGCCCTGCCTTACCACAGTATAAACACAGTTTAAATTTTTTCCTACGTTCTTTCTCTTCCTTAGATAGTGGGCCCCTCACACTGCCAATTTGCATGAGCTCAGGTGTATCATGAGCGGGAAAGCTGGACTCCTTTTTCTCGGTTTTGAGCACCACTAAGCGTGTGTCACCCTGGAATTTTTCTCTCTTAGGTTCACTCAAGCGGTGATCCAATCGTACCACCAGGTCAATGAACTCTGAACACTCTGTAGGAGGATCCACAATTTGGGCTAGAACATCCTTGAGATCGTCTCAAAGCCACAATAGAAGAGGGAGGTACTCTTCTCCTCAGGCCACACAGTCTCTGCCACCAACCAATTGAAAGAGGTGATATAGGACAGTAGATCCTTGTTTCCATGGCACAAATTCAGCAACTCATTGTCACTGGCTTGCACGAAGAGGTGCTTGGTGAACAGTTTCTGCAAGGCTTCCTTGAACCGGTTCAAATCATACAGTTTAGGGTCATTGCGCTCCACCAGCAGAATAGACCAATTAGCTGTATTGCCTCCAAAATAAGATAATAATAAAGGCTACCGTTGCAGCATCGTTGGGGAATGCAGCTGCCTGACACAAAAACTGTAGCTGGCACTGGTTAAGAAAAATGTTGAACTTGGCACTATCTCTAAAAAACCTTTCTGGAGGAGCTAAGGGCACAGGGGTTGGTGTTGTGACCATTACCTGCATGGGTTGTGTGGTGGAGGTTGTTGGGCCTGAATTGGGTCTAGGAACATGATTAGACGGGTCAAACAGAGGGGCCTGAAGTACTAGAGATCTTTGTTTTAGTTTTACTCCTCCCAGGGGCTGTCTGGTGGTTTATACTGCTGAAGTTCACTGTGCAACTCCAGGTTCTCTTGCTTTAAGGAAAGAACTTCCTTTTGTAATCCCGCTAGGGCCCAAGTTAAATCTAATAAAGATGGTGCTTCCTGATCAGCTGGTAAAGCCTGTGCTAAACCTTTGAGTACCCATTGAGGAATCCATCACCCAGGAAGCCCTGCATGTTGTGGCTTGGCTTTATGTTGAAACAGGACCACTTACCTGAAAAGCAGGATGTCTGTAGGGGCGATGGTATGCCCCCGACCTCCTGGAACACCTGTCGGCACTTCCTGGTAGACACAGAAACCCCGGCAGGTTTCCCAAAAGGAAAGGGGGAGTGGAAGAGAAAGAGACAAAACACTGCCACGTCTTGCCTGTCCAGCCAGGCACCCTGTATCTTCGGGGGCCGGTCATTGTTGACAGAGTGATAGTAGAGTCAGTGCACTGAACTTCCTTGAAACTGAATCTCTCTTTCTGATACGGGCACGCGAGCGGGAGAAGAACACCGGGATGCTCCAGCACTTTTCTTGGATAATAATAACTGTTGGCACAATTACTAACACTGCATTACCAAAAAAAACAAACTGAGTACCATAACAATAAGTACTGTGACACTAAGGCTAGCTTCA